>NW_028280800.1:0-300000 GCF_059751285.1 Brachycentrus maculatus
CGTAGAAAAATTATTTTTTTCAATACACAAACGGTGTTTTAATGAAAATAAAGGTGCGATATATCGTAAATTACGCCTGAACTGTGTTGAATCGCCCTTGAAGGATTTTTTTACGAAAATGGCGCTGTATAAGTTGTCCAAATTTATTATTATTTTTAATTTATTATTAGATTAAAACCAATATTTTTAGCCCATCCACTTTTTTATTTGACCAGCAACCGGGTTTCGTCGTTACCGACATCATCAAACTGGTGAGAGGCTATACAAATTGTTATGTTATATATAAAAGAAGGCAGGAGTTGATAACCATGATTTGATATAATATAAAATATAATATAAAAATGATATAATATAATATAAAAATAATTATATCAAATCATGGTTATCAACTCCTGCCTTCTTTTATATATAACATAACAATTTGTATAGCCTCTCACCAGTCTGATGATCTCGGTAACGACGAAACCCGGTCGCAGGTCAAATAAAAAAGTGGAAAAGCTAAAAATATTGGTTATAATCTAATAATAAATTAAAAATGCAATTCCATCACGAAGTGTCAGTGAATAATAAAAATCTATTATTATTATTATTAACAGTGTGACTCACACTCTTCTTCACCAAAATACGAAAAAAAAAATTGTTTCAATTAATCTTTTCGATACTGTATCCATTCGAACTATAAAATTTCTCCCCTCATTGGCTGACTTCACCTCTAGACCGCTCAGTTACAAAGTTTGCTTGCGTGAATTTGAGTTAAGGTCGCGGTATAATGGTTTCCGGATTACTCACAACGTAAAACGAGCTTTTTAATAATACAGAACCTTTTCGTAACAGCAAACAGATTATCGCGTCGGTAGTTTATGGGGTAAATGAGAAAATAATGGACTTACTATAAATGGAGTCTTGTTACGTGTCAGGTTATATGTTTAATTTTACTAATACTCGTACTCGGCGAAGACCAAATGCCGCCTATACAATGCCTGCATAGCTCCTGTTCTCTTATACGGCTGTGAAACATGGCACCTTACAAGGGCGCAGAGCAGCCGTGTACTAAGCTGTGAGAATAGGTGTCTGCGGAGAATTTTAGGCGTGCGGTAGTTTGACTTTGTGAGGAATGAAGAGGCTTAGGACGCAGCAAATCTTGGTCACAACTGTCCATGATGCAGTACCCTATTCACCATCGGGCTCAGAATCTATATTTTCATACATGTACATATATATATATATATATATATATATATATATATATATATATATATATATATATATATATATATATATATATATATATATATATATATATATATATATATATATATATATATATTGTATATATATATATATATATATATATATATATATATATATATATATATATATATATATATATATTTATTTATATTTATAAATATATATATATATATATATATAAATACATATATGTATATATATATATATATATATATATATATATACATTTATATATATATATATATATATATATATATATATATATATATATATATATATATATATATATATATATTTATATATATATATATATGTATAAATATATGTCTGCCTCCGTGGTGTAATTTCGTTTAAACTGTTCTTTTTTCACTCATTCGATTTACTTGCCCAAAGACCTCACTCAATACACCTTTCTTAATTTTATGGATAATGCTTAATTTCATATCAGCCTTGCATCGTTTCACCTCACTGAGTAATGGCATTTCGAATGCATTCCGTCTATTCTCATCCTTCTTTTGCCAACTCCATGCTTCCTTTCTAAGCATTGCGTATTGTCATCTATGTAAAATTATCAAATTATGTTAGTTAAAGTAAAATAAAATCTCGATACATACTTAGTGAAGGTCGTGTCACGTATTTTGGAAGATTTGTTTTTGAATATACGAGTATCAATCTACAAAACAAACATGTAGCTTGATTTGAAACAGACGTGCTTGAAATTATTCAAGCACTTTCTTATTTGCTTTCAAAATTTATTCGTGGCGGATGTGAGGTGAAATCTAAAGAAGATAGTTAATGAACATATGGTATTTAACATAACTACATTACTGCAACTTTGAATTTCAGCCTCTGTTACTAAAAATAAAATAAATTGTATTTTAAAAAAGGCAAGTCTGGGTTTTGATGGAGTGAGCTTTTATTTTGCGGAGACCCTTTTAAATAAGCTTTCTTAATCCAAGCTTAGATGATTGTTGTAAACTCAATTATGAAACGTCAAAAGTTATGATTTTTTAAATTTGAGTCGTGTGGCTATCAATCGTGGGTAGATCAATTAACCAGCCTATGACAGATCGTAAACGCTGCAAATTTCCAGAATTTGATATTCTTCATTATCTATGTCTAAAATGTAAAATAACTCCTTATAGGAGAAACCCAGATCTGTGAATCAGTATTTGAACACACTCAATATCAATCACTTGTATAAGACCACTCATATCATTTATCATAAAGTATATATACTCGTGTATATATGTATATATATATATATATATATATATATATATATATATATATATATATATATATTATATATATATATATTTATATATATATATATATATATATATATATATATATATATATATATATATATATATATATATATATATATATATATATATTTATATATATTATATATATATATATATATTATATAATATTATTATAATATTATAAAATATATATAATAAATTATAACTAACATTCGAAAGGAATCCAACAATAATGCATATATGGAATAGATCTTTCAGAGACTTATGCCATATGGATATTCAATAAAGGTCTGTATATATGAGAAGTGTATTAATAAGGAAGAGACAATGAATTTTTGAAAAGACAATAGTGCTCAGGCGTTCTATTCTCTCTCCCTACCCCTCTGGTTAAGCAGTTAGCTAGTTAATTGTGTAAATGATGAATAATAACATTTCTTGAATGTTTTCCGCAGATACTTTGTGGCGCATTTTATAAACTTTATAAAATTAATTAACTTTGTTTTCACCACTTTTTTTACTAATACAATTTAACCTACTGGTTTCGACAATACCTTGTCATCATCAGGGTTTATTTTAAATCAAAAATACTAGAAACATTTAACTACTCTCACAAAAAACTTCCACACACAAAAACATTTAGGATTTTTATGGAGTGTTTGGAAGTTTTTGGTGAGAGTATTTTAATGTTTTTGATTTAAAATAAACCCTGATGATGACAAGGTATGGTCGAAACCGGTAGGTTAAATTGTATCAATAAAAAAAGTGGCGAAAACAAAGTAAATCAATTTTATAATGTTAATAATAACATTAATTAAGAATTTATGGTTGTTTTCATCAATTTTCAGGGTAAAATTGGAAGTCAAAGCCGCGCTGCTCGAACTATGGCGCTGGTAGTGGGAGGCTTCCTACTCTGCTGGTGTCCTTTCTTCATCATTTTACCGATTGGTAAGCCATTCAAGCCATTCAAAACATACTTGCCATTCAAACCATTCAAGTCAATCTAGCCATTCAAGCCTTTCAAATCATTTCAGCAATTAAACAATGCAAGCCATACAAACCATTCAAGCGATTCAAACTAAGCAAGCCATTCAAAACCATTTAAGTCATTCAAGTCTTTTCAAGCCTTTCCAACCATACTTGACATTCACACCATTCAAGCCATTCAAACTATGCAAGGCACTCGAGTCAGTAAACATTCAAGTCATTTAAACCATTTAAACAATGCAAGCCATACAAACCATTCAAGCCATTCAAACCATGCAAGGCGTATTTTTTTGATTAGGGTAAGTGTGGTCCACAGTTTATTTCTGAACCTCAAAAAGGTTCGCCATTCCTGCCATAGAAAATGGCTAAGTAAATACCTTAGCACGTAGTCTACGGTTATACGTGGGCCGTAAATATCGGGTGAGACAAAATTATAGCCGGTTTTAGAAATCGCAAACATTTCTATTTTTACTACCCAAATAAAAAGATGGTAAAATTGGGATTTTATTACAAACTACCTTTACATACACTTCACTACACACCCTAATATATGGAAGTGAAGCATGGTATTGCGAAAGAAGGATAAAAATAGGCTGAAAGCAGTCGGAATGCGATCTCTTAGAGAAATGTGATGTAAAACAATGTGTGATATGCATTTGTATTATATGAGGCGGACAAAAAAGATTAAATTGTTAAGGTTTTTCTTATTTTTTTAAGGTCAAATTAAAAAGGCATTTTCAAGGCGCAAGTCTGTAAATTTATAAACTTTTTCGCGTCACCCCTTAGTATATATTTACTAGGCCAGGCGTTCCTCCCTTAAGTTAAGTGAGCTGTCTCAATTCAATTAGACGACAGTTAATGGCTTATTAATTAGAATCTAAAGTTCTAGCGAGGTAAATTAAGGCATAGACCGAGTACCGGACTAGATAAACTCCAACGCTCTATATATTTTCATATCTCAAGCACAACCTTTTTCAGAATTAAAAATTTCAGGTTTTCCACTTCAAATTGTTCGTTATACAAACCAATTTGAACATTGGGAAATATGTATATCTAAAAATAAACACGGTTATTGGATTGAATTTTACTTTTATTGACATATATATCGTAGTCATACAGGAGAAAGTGACCAAGTGCATTTTTATATAAAAACGTGATCATTGACTATTTGATAACTTACTAGCTTAATATTGCCCTAAAAAAATCTTAAAGCGATTTTTAACTTGGAAGTATAATATATTGACTTGTTAAAAATGACTAACTGCAGTGATGTTTATTTCTTGCCAAGCAAAGGTGACTTAAATGGCCCTCCTGGAAATATTACTTTCAGTTGGTCTGTTACTGTTAGTTGGTCACTTTCTCCTGTACGACTACGATATGATGATACATATGTGACGCGTTTCGACTTATAAAAACATTATCAAACACTCAAAGACATTAAGACGAAACGCGTCATATATTATCATATATCTGTAAATAAAAGTAGAATTCAATCTAATAACCGTGTTTAATTTTGGATGTATTACCCAATAATTTAATATGGAATTCTACCAACTGTCTGCAGTTACAATAGACAATTTCAACGTTTTACGAAAGCAATTACACATTATATTGTATTTTATAAAAAAGTTGGAATTTTCGCAAATATGATTTGTCCTCTGCTCCACATACTGTTGTAATAGATACGAGTGACAAAAATGTAAGATTGGAATTTAAATAAATAATACTAATGATGAAAAAATGTCTATTAACATCCGACATGGGACCTAAGAGAAAAAAATTGATGTCGAATGAGATTCGACATTGGACCAGTAAGGGTTAATATTTAAAATATACATAAATCGTGGACTTCTACAAATGAAACTCCAAAACAAAAAGTATAGTGGAACCTCTCATAATTCATTCCAGAATCTTACTCGTTATGCGAAATACTCGTTAAACGAAACATTTTTCTTTTTGACTGGCACGAAAGTGGCTCACAAGTGAATACCTTGAAAAGAGGACTTGCCTTTTCTCTGTAAAACGTTATCCGAAATATTGCTCGTTAAGGGAGCAAATTTTTCACTTTTTTTTACTCGCTATGCGAAATACTCGCTTAACGAAATATTTTTCCTTTTGACTGACACGAAAGTGGCTCACAAGTGAATACCTTGAAAAGAGGACTTGCCCTTTCTTCGCTCGTTAGGGGAGCAACTTTTTTCCTTTTTTTATTCGTTATGCGAATTACTCGTTAAACGAAACATTTTTCCTTTTGACTGACACGAAAGTGGCTCACAAGTCAATACCTTGAAAAGAGAACTTGCCCTTTCTTCGCTCGTTAGGGGAGCAACTTTTTCACTTTTTTTATTCGCTATACGAAATACTCGCTAAACGAAACATTTTTTGTTTTGACTGACACGAAAGTGGCTCACAAGTAAATACCTTGAAAAGAGGACTTGCCCTTTCTTCGCTCGTTAGGGGAGCATATTTTCACTTTTTTTACTCGTTATGCGAATTACTCGTTATGAGAGGTTCCACTTTACTTATTTCTCCTGTTATGTCACGTGGCAGAAATAGAGCTACATCATAAAATAGAATAAATAACATTCTCGTGCATGTTACACTGACAGTTCGAGGGTACGCAGCACGATAATAAGTTACCCACCTCATGTTTCCGTTGAACTCTCCTCTGAAATTTCCCGGAGGCAAACAATAATAAATTGGATACTCTTTTTGAAAGGTCACGGGGTTTTTTCTTCCCTTATACAAATATAATTAATCTTGAGCACTTGCTAAGGGGAGGTAAACACATAGTTATTTCTACACAATTAACAATGTTGACATTCTCGCATTGAATCCACCTTAATCGCAAATTTTCATATTCTATAGAGTAAAGTAAAACCTCAATATAACGGACTAATTGAGGGAGGGGACGTCCGTTAAAACTGAAGTTCGTTATTTAGATATTTAGATAAAGGTTCAAAATAAAATATACAGAAAATATAAACGAATGTATTTAGAAATAAATAAACAAATCATAACACAAACAAAATTCTATTTATTGTCTTTGGACATTTATTTTGTCCGCCTCCGTAGTGTAATGGCCAGCACGCTCGGCTACCGTCCTGGAGGTCCCGGGATCGATTCCCGAGGGGGTTGAAGATACTTCGTATATTTTTTGTTTTTCAGAACATATATTGATTTTTTTTCTTTTTACTTTTCATGAACTCTTTTCTTTTCAAAACCATATATTTATTTACAAGAAAAACATATTTTTTTCGACAAAAACAGTGTTTTGAAAAAAATGTTACTTGGGTTTAAAGATAATTAAGTTGCGATTCAACGTATGTTAGGCCTTACCAGGAATTTTGGAGGATTTTTTCGTCAAATATAGGTCCGTTATATCCAGGTTTTACTGTATTGAATATTGATGTAATTTCGTCACACTGTGAAAAGACATCTTTTCAACAAGTTTTTCATATATTTATATTTATTTATTTATTTGAACTTCTTGTACAGAAAAGAAATAAGTACTTGGCGGGCTAATTTCTAAAAAGCAATATCTTCCAACCAGCCAAAAACAGACTAGTGATATTGGTCAAAACGTTTGATCCCATATATAGCTGTTTGCAATCAGAGGGTAGATAGAACTTGAATTTTAAAAAAAATAGCATTAATTACAAATTGATGATAATAAGGGAGGCAATGAAAAAAGGGAGTATGGGGAAGGAGGTAGAGGGAAAAACTAAGGGATGATAACAGATATTGATAAAAGTTTTGAAAAATCTTTATTTTAAATTCTTTTGAACAATATATAACAATAACATGTCAGAAAATATTTTATTTATTGTTTCGGCATTTACTTTGTGGTAAGAGATGTTGAAATTATTAAAGAAAACAATTGTTTTTTTTACCACTTGAGTTTATTAGTTTAGTTTTAGTTTTAAACTTAGACTTTATTTACATTTAGACCTTAAGACCATTTAGCTCCCGAAACTAGTTGTCTTAAATAAACTGAAGTGGTAATAAGTGTTTTCTTCAATAATAACAAAAAATATATAATATTAATACAAAAAAGATCCCACAAAGGCATGGCCTGTGTGTGGATATACATTTTCTTTTAAATTTTAATAAATGGCACTGGCAAGAATACAATAGAAATCAGAAATAAATTAGCTGATATAAACTATAAGTATTTGATTTTATCAGAAAACAAAAAATTAAAAAGATGCAAATGAAAAAAGTTTGCAAATATGTACCATATGAGTTATTTATACGTTTAAAAGAAAAGGTACAAAGATATATTTTTTTTAAATAAATAATTTAAGCAAAATTTTAGATAAAAACAAACTTATGTAATTGAAGTCTAACATATAGTCATTGTTGAATGAACTAAACAGTTTTGGAGCTATGAAAAATGAGTGTCTTTGCGCGAGTCTTGATTTGCAAAAACGGATTTCTAGTAAATTATTAATTCTTTAGCTAGATCTATTAATATTTTTAGGAAATAAATGTTGGCGCATAAAAATATATATTTAGACACTGTGGCAATAGATTTCTTATAGTTCCAAAAGTTCAGCTTCCTGAAGTAATTGGTTGGATGAAAAAGGTTATTTTTTTAAAGCATGATTTTAATAATGTCATATTAGTTTTTGACATCCCATCAAATATGAAGAAGAATATGGAAGTCTGGGCATTTACGGGTCTGACGACCGTCATAGGCTGGTTTAAGTGATCACTTTACACACGTGTAACATTCACCAATTCTACCCATTATTGACAACCACACTAATCAAATTCTTGGAAGTTCTATATATCACTCACTCCTTTCAAGAACGTCATAAATCAAAAATCGTCAATTTTCAGTTGTGCATGTTTTCGGAATGCCCAGAAAATGTACTATATCCCAGCAAAAGAGGCATATTTTTTACTTAATATTTACCCGCTACAGGGCAGAAAATATTATTTTTGCGTTTTGAAGAAAAGGTATTGTTTAATTATTTTTTTATATATACTAAATATTTTTCAAATGGAGAAAAAACCTTCAGGTTTTACCTAAAAAGATCTGTTGCACAGTAAAAAGTTCAATAAGTGGCTTGATATTTATTTTTAATATATTGTGTTATATTTTTAAACTTTAAAAACGTTCTCCTGAAAAATCAAGTTTTTTTATTTATGACGTTCTTGAAAGGAGTGAGCGATATATGAACCAATTTTGAAACATTATTCTTGAATCACTAGAACTTCACCAGAGACATCTATCTATTGGTGAGATGAAAAGAAGCTTTTTATTGAGCAGAAACTCTTTTTTTAGTATGTGAGGTCCAAATCCTGGATTATAATCACACACATGAGAAACGCCAGAAAATATAATTTTCCTTTTAATTATTTTAGCTTATAATTTGACCAGATAATTTATTTACAACATTTTGAGTATGTCCAAATCTTTGACGAGATGTCAAAAAATAATATGAAAATAACTCTTGTAGTTGGAGATAATCCAGATATTGTGAACAAGAGCATGTTTTGGACACACTCAAAATGTTGTTAATAATTAGTATTTGAACTGTTTCTAAAGGCTTTAAATGACTATTGATGGATGGGGGGATCCAATTATTCCATAACAAAGAGAAGACTACACAAGTGCAATAATGAAACAAATATTTTTTGTTGACAGATGCTGCTTGTCCGACATGTGATGTAGGGGTCGCTTTCACTCTAGCTTTCTGGCTAGGCTATTTCAACAGCTGCATCAATCCTTTCATATACGCTTGTAGCAGCAGGGAGATGAGGAGAGCGTTTCGGGCCATCCTGTGTGGAAGAAGACGACCTCATTCATTACTTTAGAACTTCCTATTCTTCTTCCTTATTATAGATCCTCAAATCTTAGATCTACAGAATGTCCATGAATAATTTTGTTCAATGAAAAATGACGAAGCCGAGGAAATTCGTAAAATTTATTTATTTATTTAATATTACAATGGTTAAAGAAAACACTTGTTTTTTACCACTTGAGTTTTATTAAAGATTACATGTTTCAGAAGTTAAACTTCCATCATTCAGGTCTGTATAATAACTAAAATATAAAATTGTTCTATAAATAAGGAGATTGAATTGAATTGAATTGAATATAATGTATATTAGAGTGGTATTACACAATGTGAAAGATGAATGATAAGGAGAGTGTCATATTACCTTACCAAAATGTTAACAATGCTTTTAACATACAAAATATCTTTAATATTTAGTTTTTTTATGACTTTATGGATAGTGCATGCAACTGAATTGTATAAAAATCAATTAAAGTTATTTTGACCAAAAGAGTTATGGGTTAGGTTTTTCTTTGATGTGTTTCTTTTTTTTGATGTAGAAGTTCTACATGCGTTACCATAAAGTGTGTTAATTGTAATTTATGTAATTTGGAAGTGTTATGGTGGAGTCTGACCCGAGCCATTTTGTCGTAACGTGTTACGTTACGATGCTAGCATTCATAATAAAAATATAAAAAAATACTTTTATGCCATTAATTATATAAAACATTAAACCTTGAGTGTAAGTCCCTCTCCAAGCACAAGAGCTCAGTCTCTTTTTTGGAGAGGCACAGCGAATCTAAAACATTAAGTTTGACATATAGCTCACTCCTTTCAAGAACGTCATAAATCAAAAATCGTCAATTTTCAGTAGTGCATGTTTTCTGAATGCCCAGAAAATGTACTTTATCCCAGCAAAAGAGGCTTATTTTTAACTTAATATTTACCCGCTACAGGGCAGAAAGTTTGGTTTTTGCATTTCGAAGAAAAGGTATTGTTTAATTATTTTTTTTAAATAAACTAAATATTATTAAAAATGGAGAAAAAACATTCAGGTTTTACCTAAAAAGATCTGTTGCACAGTAAAAAGTTCAATAAGTGACTTGATATTTATTTTTAATACATTGTGTTATATTTTTAAACTTTAAAAACGTTCTCCTGATAAATCAAGTTTTTTGATTTATGACGTTCTTGAAAGGAGTGAGCGATATGTTTAAATGTTTAGAAATTGTATTATGTCGTACTTAAAAATATAACTATATTAAACAAATAAGAAAATATAGTCAGTACAGCGAGCTGAGCGCTCCATCTATAGTCAGAGCGCTCGAAGCGGGCGACGTTACGACGTTACCTTACAACGAAATGCTGCGGTCAGTCCTCCACCTTTAAATTAAAAAATTGTTTTTCTTCTCAATAATGAAGTAAGGCAAAAGAACGAATTTCATCATATTAAAATAAAAAAGCTTTGGTTTATAATACTTTTTATTAACTTTCAAGACGATTTTTTACAAATCTTAATTTGTACATTATATATTATTACAAACTAACTAACCATCGCGCCGCATCCCTCCAGGGGTAGGCTTGAATACATAAATATGGAAGAAGCGAAGATTGTTTACAAGGACAGATCGGTGAGGCGTTCAATTCCTCTGCCTACCCCTTCAGCGAAGCAACGTGATTTATGTAATTAATAGTTAAATCAAACACAGATTTTCGGAGTCTACTAAGCTGAAGTATATTATTTTATTGTTTCGTTTGTTTGTTTGTTGTATGAATTGTTTCGCCTAGTTATGGCATTTACAAACGAATGTCTATCAATAAAATACAACTTAGTAGACTCAAAAAATCTGTGTTTTATTTAACAATTAATACATAAATCAAAATGGAATTCTACAAATTAAATGCCAAATCAATAAATAAGTAACGTGATGGTTAGTTAGTTAGTTTTATTATTTATATATTTATATATATATATATATATATATATATATATAATAATATAAAAACCCTTATCCGCACACCAATGGTGTATAGGGCACTGTGTCATATAAACGCAGTGTTATCTTGATCGTTTACACATGAAGGAAGGGTGATCAGCCCTCCGCTTCAGGTACCAGTCCATGGTAATATTGAATAAATATTACAGTGAAAAAATCACTTATATTTATTTTACCCCCCTTGGGAATCGAACCCGGGACCTCCAGAACGGTAGCCGAGCGTGCTGACCATTACACTACGGAGGTGTAGTGTAATGGTCAGCACGCATATATATTTGTATATATATATATATATATATACAATATATATATATATATATATATATATATATATATATATATATATATATATATATATATATATATATATATATATATATATATATATATATATATATATATATAACATTAATCTAATTAGAACTCTTAGAAATCTTATAAATATACTAACATTAAACAGCTATCTTTCATTTTATACAATTTTTAACAATATTTGTTGCCTTTGGTTATTATTTCTAGAGCTAATATTTTGTACTATCAATAAGGGATGAATTGGATACATAAGTGGGGAAAAACACAATACTAAATATATATATACATATATATTAATTAAAAAACATGGCACGATCAGGTGTGCCAAATACTTGAAAGTGGTCAGGTTAGGAGTCGTAACAATCGGCGGGTATGTATGAGGAGATGCATGAACGTGGAAGAGGCGAAGAATGTTTGCAAGGACAGAGTGGTGTGGCGCTCTATTCTCTCTGCCTACCCCTGCGGAGAAGCGGCGTGATGGTTAGTTAGTTTTTTTTAGTTTATATATATATATATATATATATATATATATATATATATATATATATATATATATATATATATATATATATATATATATATATATATATATATATATATATAAATATGTATATGTATATGTATATGTATATGTATATGTATATGTATATGTATATGTATATATGTATATATGTATATAAGTATATATGTAAATATATATATATATACATATATGTGAATAATCCCTTTGTGTGATTTGCCCGAATACAATTTGGGTAGTTATTTTGCTGACACAGTGTTCTGGCTCTGGTTAATAAAAGCTTTTCTCATTCCAACATTAAAATTTTGACACAACGTTGTGCTTGAATATGCACGTAAGTGTTTTCATTCTTAATCATAAATATAAATGTAACAAATAACAGGTAAAAATGTATTTTTTCACAATGGCAGCGCCATCTATTGAACGTAACAGCAACAAACGAAAAATTAAACATTACTCATAGTAGACAGCATGGTTCTTGACATATTGCTGCTGTCATATTTAATATTTTCGATTGCAATGTTTCGTTTTATATTTTTATTGCCTTACAAGCATTATGAAATAAAACATTAAAATTGTGTGCATTCTGTGTTATTTTTTTTCCATTCAACCAGACTGAGCCACAGCAAGGCGTAGCTGGATACAGCTTGTAATATGTTATATTTTTTTAAGCTAAGTGTAATGTAAATTAAATAATAAATAAATAAAATATTCTGATTTCTTTTCTATGGTATTGTAATTGTGCATTCTGTGTTATTTTTTTTCCATTCAACCAGACTGAGCCACAGCAAGGCGTAGCTGGATACAGCTTGTAATATGTTATATTTTTTTAAGCTAAGTGTAATGTAAATTAAATAATAAATAAATAAAATATTCTGATTTCTTTTCTATGGTATTGTCTCCATTGCAAAAATAAACTAACTTACAACTAGTTACAATAAAAATTAATTATACACATATATTTTTACAGTATGATATGTATTTATGTACAAAGTTTGTATATTGATTCAAAATAATACACTTTTAAATCACCAAAAGGGTATTTTGCTTAGTTATTGCACAAAAGGTTGTATTTCAAACTTTTAAATATTGAATTTTGGTGAATTATATGTTTTTACATTGGCATTCATTAAATTCATTATAAATAGTTCAATATTGAACATAACACATTGTTGTCGGGCGGTTTTTTCATCAAACCCTACCCTTATTGGTATACTAATTTGGTTGTAAACTAATCACTTATCCGCACCCCAATGGTGTATAGGGCACTGCTTCATAGAAACGCAGTGTTATCTTGATCGTTTACACATGAAAGAAAGGTGATCAGCCCTCCGCTTCAGGTACCAGTCCAGAATAAATATTACAGTGAAAAAAGTTTATTAACGTAAGCGCGACTAGTTTCAAGAACCACAGATCATCTCATCAGCAGGTCATATTACAAACTTCATTTATTGCTGGCAACATCTGTAGTTCTCAAAACTTGTTGTGTTTACATGAACAATCTCAAAAGTGGTCAAGTATAAAAAGTACAAAGTATAAGTGGTTTTATATTAAAATCATCATGTTACATATTCCACAAAGTTAATGCTATAACAATAAATGACATATTTTTATTATTACGTCTGTACTTATGAACCAAAAAATCAAAATTGGACATGAATTTGCTAAAATATGTTATTACACATGTCCTTATTAGTTTTTTCCAACTCTTTTCTTCACCCAACTGTGCAGAAATGAAACTCTAAGGAGCATATCTGGCAAGAGTCTACGAGATATAATAGGAAACACCAGGATAAGAGAAATATGTGAGATAGAAGATGTCGTTAGGTAAGGAAGACAACTAAGGAGACAATGGTATACGCGTGTGAGAAGAATGGAACCATCCAGACTCCCCTACAGTGTACTTCACCCCAAGGTAGAGAACACGCGGGCAGACCACAAAAGAGATGGATTGACAGCTGGGAATTAACATCCCAGGAGGCTAATCCCTCTTAAAAACAGGCCACAAGGCCTACACCAGGAAGAAGAAGTTATTCTCACTATGGTATGCTCAAGTCAGGAGAATGGATCTAGACTCCCCCACATTGAATTGCACGGTCAACCTCAAGGTTGACTCCACGGCAGACCACCAAAGAGATGGATTGACAGCTGGGAATTAACATCCCAGGAGGCTAATCCCTCTTAAAAACAGGCCACAAAGCATACACCAAGAAGAGTTCCTTCTCCCAATTGAATGGGTCACAATAGTATGTGCATGTGAGGAGAGCGAAACCATCCAGACTCCCCCACATTGAATTGCACGGCCAACCCTAGGTGCTGACCACTACACTACGAAAATAAAGTAAAAAATACCCATCTGAAATGTTTTAAAACCAGCCAATGGACCAAGAAGAACAAGAAAAAACTCTTTGGCTCAAAAGTACAGACTTGTTATCAAATATTAAGTGTATTTTTTCTCTTGACTGTGTATATGATCTGGAGGCGGGTCCGTCATCATGACAACAGAGGGCGGACTATGGTGAGGGCAGCCAGGAAGCCCAGGACTGCCAGGGCGCTGGTCCGGTACACGGAGCCCGTGTTTCGGGGATCGCATCCCTTGCAAGTGCACACGCCGCTCACACACTCGCCGGGCTCATTGGAGTCCGTGAGGCATTCCTGGAATCAAAGGGGGTCAATTGGGTTAGAGAATCTAATCTAAAGAAGACTGATTGATGGTCATGATGAATATTTTACTAAAAGATGTAGCATCATACAATGCCCAAATTTAAAGTTTATCCAGGTTTTCGAATTGGACGTTATATTGTTTTACAAACAGGTTAAAATTTTAAAAAATATATTTTTTTAAATATACTCATGATTCAAAGTAGTTTATAACGTTTTGAGTGTGTCCAAATACTTGTATACAAATCTGGAGTTATTTTTTAATTTATTTTTTTAACATTTCAACAAAGATGAAAAAGAATATGAAAGTATGAGCATTTACAGGGCTTACGACTGTCATAGGCTGTTTTTTTTTTTTTGAGGTCAGGGGATCTTGCATCCCTTATGTCACTGCGACCGTATTAGGTCTATCGCGACCTCCCTCTGTGTTACAGCTCACTGCCAAGACCTACATGAGTCATGTAACTCACGACCTGTCTTGGTGGTAGGAGCTTCACCTTCTCGGAGTCCAGTAGAAGTCCTCCGAGGTTGTGACTTTGTTTGCGAGCGAGTGCGTCACAATTGTAGAGAATGTGGATTGTGGATGTCATAGGCTGTTACACGTGTGTAAAGTGGTCACTTAAACCACCCTAATGTCAGTCGTAAGCCCTGTAAATGCCCAGACTCCCATATTCTTCTTTATCCATGTTGACATTGTTCACTCCTTTCAACAACATCATATATCAAAAAACTTGATTTTTCAGGAGATCGTTTTTAAATTGAGAATATAATAAAATGTTTTAAAAATAAATATCAAGCCACTTATTGAACTTTTTAATGTGCAACAGATTTTGTAAGGTAAAACCTGAAGGTTTTTTCTCCATTTGAAAAATATTTAGTATATTTAAAAAAATAGTTAAACAATTCCTTTTCTTCAAAATGCAAAAACAACTCTTTCTGCCCTGTAGTGGGTAAATATTAAGTGAAAAATATGCCGCTTTTGCTGGGACATAGTACATTTTCTGGGCATTCCGAAAACATGCATAACTGAAAATTGACGATTTTTTTATATATGACATTGTTGAAAGGAGTGAGCGACATATCAAAAAAATAATATTTAAAGTAGTATTGGAAATATTGTCTGAAAACTTGAGTACACATCGCATACAGACTATGACAGCGCGCCACGCAGACTTGCCAACTTGATGACTAACGCACTTGCTAATCAAGAATAAAAGATGTGGGCAGGTATTCACACAGATGATATATGTAGTACTAACATCAATAATTTTTTTTAATGTAAAATACAAAAAAACATCCAATTTGATTTGAAAAATGTCCAAGTTGATTGTAAAGCATCCGATTTGATTTGAAAAATGTCCAAGTCGATTGTAAGGCATCCGATTTGATTTGAAAAATGTCCAAGTCGATTGTAAGGCATCCAATTTGATTTGAAAAATGTCCAAGTCGGTTGTAAGGCATCCAATTTGATTTGAAAAATGTCCAAGTCGGTTGTAAAGCATCCAATTTGATTTGAAAAATGTCCAAGTCGGTTGTAAGGCATCCAATTTGTATGAAAAATATCCAAATCGATTGTAAGGCATCCAATTTTATTTGAAAAATGTCCAAGTCGATTGTAAGGCATCCGATTTGATTTGAAAAATGTCCAAGTCGATTATAAGGCATCCAATTTGATTTGAAAAATGTCCAAGTCGATTATAAGGCATCCAATTTGATTTTAAAAAATGTCCAAGTCGGTTGTAAGGCATCCAATTTGATTTGAAAAATGTCCAAGTTGATTTATAAGGGCTCCAAATGCCGGATCGTAAGCTCTGTTATGCTCAGACTTCCATATTCTTTCATAAAAAAGGGAAGAATGATATATGTTTCATATCAAGTTGAGGCACCTTTAAAAAAAATTATAAATAACTTAAAATTACCTGGTTTCCTGAGCATTTCTCTCCGGAGAATTTGGACATCACGCAGTTAGATCCAACCATGTGGAAACTCCATTGACACCGACATTGCTGATCGATGCAGGATGTCCCGTTCAGACTAGCCGTGCATTGCGCTTCTATTTCACACGGATCCAACAGGGATGTAGCGACTGGAATCATATAAATCATGAGATCCGTGTATAAGATAAAGAGGAACTTGGTACCAAGACATTACATGTGTTTTTAACCTGTTAACTGGGCGGGACGCATAAATACGTCCAACGCAAACAATATCGGGTACGGGAAGGACATACGAATACGTCCTTGAAATATATGTTTATTATATTATATATATGGACGTATATTTATCGAACAACAAAGGTATTAGTCATCCATACATGTCTCGACATGAATTTAAGACACGGAGTGAATCAGTATTCGCGCCCGTTACAAGTTGCGTAATTGGACAGCGGACCGCCCGGTTAACGGGTTAAAACACATGGCTCACTCCTTTCAACGTCATATATTTAAAATTGTCGATTTTCAGTTGAGCATGTTTTCAGAATGCCCAGAAAATGTACTATATCCCGGCATATTTTTAACTTAATATTTACCCGCTACAGGGCAGAAAGTGTTGTTTTTGCATTTTGAAAAAAAGAATTGTTCAATTATTTCTTTAATTAAACAAAATATTTTTCTTATTATATGAAAAAACAACCGGGTTTTACCTAAAAACATCTGTTGCACAGTAAAAAGTTCAATAAGTGGCTTGATATTTATTTTTAATACTTTGTATTATATTTTTAAACTTAAAACACGATCTCCTGAAAAATCAAGTTTTTTGATATTTGACATTGTTGAAAGGAGTGAGCGATGTGTTTCTTTAACCACCCTACCTTCAATAAATAAGGAACTCTCACAAGAGGAAGTATCATACATGATATAAATAGTAAAGGACATTGGTAACATAAACCAAGCTAGGACATGAAATGCCAAACCCTCTTCTAGTGGAACGGAAGGTCTGCTAATGACAATCAACAGTCCGCCTACTCCTGAGGAGTTTTACATAGTTTCCTCCCAGCAATGAGCAAATGCTGAGAAGTTCCTGATTGGCCCACACAGAGTATCCCTCGTGTTCCCAACACAGATTCAGATAAAAACATCTTTATTTAGTTCGAAGAAACAAAAATCCACTTAATGATCTTTAAACCTTGTACATAAAAAGCAAGGTAAATAATAAATGCAATTCCCATCTAACAAAAAAAAACGGATTCAGGAAATAATGGGGCCACACGCTGAGCAGGTATTTTATGGTCCCATGATTAGGGCCATACTGTCCTGGTTCCAACTCTAATGTATGGAAGTGAAACATGGAGTTGGCAAAAGAAGGATGAAAATAGACTGAATGCAGTCGAAATGCGATCTCTCAGAAGAATGTGCGACAAAACGATGTATGATGGATGTTCGAATAGTTAAATAAGGAAGGAATGCAAAGCTGAGATAAGCATTATCATTAAAATTAAGAAAGGTGTGTTGAGATGGTTTGGACATGTAAAACGAATGAGTGAGGAAAGAACGGTAAAACAAATTCGAGGCGAATGTAAGTGGAAAAAAGAGCAGAGGAAGACCGAGAAAATCATGGCACGATCAGGTATGCCAAATACTTGAAAGTGGACAGGTTAGGAGTCGTAACAATCGGCGGGTATGTATGAGGAGATGCATGAACGTGGAAGAGGCGAAGAATGTTAGCAAAGACAGAGTGGTGTGGCGTTCTATTCTCTCTGCCTACCCCTGCGGGGAAGCGGCGTGATGGTTAGTTAGTTAGTTTTTTATGATTAGTGCCATACGCCTGGAGAGATCAATAATAGCACAATATCCAACCCTGATCCTGCAGAATGCATTCCTGGGATAGTAGAATAAGTAGAGCGTACCTTTCAAGCACCGATTTTCATCAGGATGCAGCACATGACCTTCCTTGCAGCGGCACACTGAATTACACCTTGTATTGTCACCAGTGCAGTGTTCGTCATCTTCACACGAGTCTCCCAAGATGGCATCCTTCAAGCACCTGGATAGAAAAATTCATATTTAATACACTTAGGACGGGAAAGGTATTTCTAACTGTCGATTCATGCTTAAGGATGGGAAGGGTATTTTTACCATTTGCGCCGGGCTTATCTCAAAGTCAAAAAAGAAGGAATTATTCAATGTTTATATGAATATTATGTATCGATCTCTTTGGTAAGATCTAAACTATACGAACACAATTATCAAATTCCTTCGCCAGCGGTCCGCAGGCGTAAAAAAATACCCATCTTCTGCTCGGTACCATTCTTCTGCCTTATGACCTTTTTTTAAGAGGGATTAGCCTCCTGCGATATCGGCTCCCAGCTGTTAATCCATCTCTTTGGTGGTCTGCACAGTGCAATGTGGGGGAGTCTGGATGGTTCCATTCTCCTCACATACCAATGTCTACTTATCGCATAGGCATACATATCATATCATTGCCTTCCCCACCTAAAGACATCTTCGATCTCGCATATTTCCCTTATCCTGTTGTTCCCTATTCTGTCTTGTAGACTCTTGCCAGATATGCTTCGATTGTTGCGCGGTATGGTCGATAATCCTGAAATACTCCGGAGCATTGGTCTGTATGTTCCCGATAGTTACCTAAGACAGCGTTGGCATAGATTGTTTCGCATTCCTATACACAGGACCAACCTGCCGATGGTTATGTCTGTAGGAAGAGCTACCGCTATGTTGAACAGTATCTCATTGGATATTAATCTGTTCCATGTGTCTGAAGGAGTTTTCTGAAGTGGGATTCTTCTACATTTTTAAGTGTTCTTGCTTACTTTTAATATATACGCCTTGAATACAGTTTGTTATGTATATATTAATTTTCTTGCTGAATAAAATTGAAAATTCTTAGAGTCTACACTTCATCAAAGGTAAAAAGATTCACTATCACTTTAAGACAAAAGACGAACCCAGTAACGCACATTAAGTAAAAAACATTGCTTTCAATCCACACTACAGACTATACAATGCAATACAATTTGCAGTCTTGCAATCTTTGTTCTAGGCTCTCTACTCACAGTACCGAGTAGTAAGTACATCCAGGAATATAGCAAACTCCAAATGACTCTTCTGAGCCCCTCTAACTGTGTGATAAAGCCCCCGTAAAGCCAAGCAAGTAAAGCTAAGCAAAGTAAAGCTAAGCTGAGCCCTACCTGGTGCCCCCGTCTCTGGGGCTGTGCAGCAAGTTGCACTGGCAGAGGCCGCGAACGCAGTACACCTGGTTGCTGAAGGACTCGTCAGGCCCGAGGTAGCAGTTCTGGGACACCATGCAGCGCTGCCCGATTACTGAAACATCACAAGTTTACTCTTAGGTGTGGAATGAGGTCCTTGCAATATATTGTCTCTACCCAAATTAAGCAGCTGCCTGACATACCGCTCACTCCTTTCAACAACGTCGTATATCAAAAAACTTGATTTTTCAGGAGAACATTTTGAAGTTTAAAAATAAAATTTATTTTATTTTATTTGTTCGGGTATTGTACAGCTTTACTTATAAAATATGATATAATAAACAATAGTTACATTAACATTCATAAACAATGATTAAAGAAAACACTTGTTTTTTACCAATTGAGTTTTATTATAGACTACATGTTTCAGAAGTTAAACTTCCATCATTCAGGTCTGTATAATAAAAATTGTTCTATAAATAAGGTGAGGGGAAAGTAAGGGGAAGGGGAATGAATGATGGAAGTTTAACTTCTGAAACATGTAGTCTATAATAACACTCAAGTGGTAAAAAATAAGTGTTTTCTTTAATCAATGTAACATGTCTTACCACAAAGTTAATGCCGAAACAATAAAAACATTAATAAACATTACATTCCATTATCAAAAATAGTTAAGTTAAAAAAAGCCAATTAAACAATTCTATTATAAAACTATTATACTATTATGTTACATACAGAGATTTAAAAAAAGGGTATGGTATAAAATAATAGATTTAGCAGGAAGGAGATGTATGAATAAATAATACAATGTATTAAAAATAAATATCAAGCCACTTATTGAACTTTTTACTGTACAACAGATCTTTTTAGGTAAAACCTGAATGTTTTTTCTTCATTTAGTTTATTTTAAAAGATAATTAAACATTACTTTTTCTTCAAAATGCAAAAACAACACTTTCTGCTCTGTAGCGGGTAAATATTAAGTTAAAAATATGCCGTTTTTGCTGGGACGTAGTGCATTTTATGGGCCTTTCGAAAATATGCGCAACTGAAAATTGATGATTTTTGATATATGATGTTGTCAAAAGGAGTGAGATAAATACAAATACAAAAAGATCCCACAAAGGGATGGCCTGTGTGTGGGTATACAGTATAATTTAGGACATAGTAAAGGGCACTGACAAGAATGCAATAGATATTATAAGAAGTTGAACTAGAATAAAAGTGTTAATATAAAATACAAAAAATACAAAATGATTGACTAACATCATTTGTATATATGGGTTTGAAAATGATGCGGAATGCATCGAAACATGTGTCACAGTAGATTTTGAGAAATAGTAGTATTTACTAAGTAAAACATTAATTAAAAATTGTTAGTGAGATGAGATTTTTGTTAGTGCTAGATGCCTTTTTAGAAGGGGAAGCCATTTATATCCAGCAATGGAGGTCAGAGGGCTCATGAAGAAGAATAAAAAGAAGGATATTAAAACCATGGCCTTATGTATTTTATATACCAACTTGCAACATCAAAATATATGAAATTTTTTAAAATAAAAAAAGAGAAATATTTGTGTTTTTATTATTAACACATAATAAATAATAAAACCCTTATCCGCACCCAAATGGTGCATAGGGCACTATGTCATATAAACGCAGTGTTATCTTGATCATTTTTACACATGAAGGAAAGGTGATCAGCCCTCCGCTTCAGGTACCAGTCCATGGTAATATTGAATCAATATTTCAGTGAAAAAATCACTTATATTTATTTTACCCCCCTTCGGAATCGAACCCGGGACCTCCAGAACGGTAGCCGAGCGTGCTGACCATTACACTACGGAGGCGGACGAAAATATTTCATTATTAACACAAATATTTCAATTTCATACTATTTCTGTGAGCCTAACCGGCTCATTATTAGAAATAGGTATCAAATTGTGGTAGAGTGGGTTCAAACCGAGAAACTCTGACTTAAGAGTCCGCGACACTAACCACGGGACCACAAATCAACAATAAATTAATAAAATAAAATGGGAACTCACTAGCAGTCTGGTAGCAGCGCCCATCAGCGAAATGCGTTCCTTCCTTGCACTGGCATGCACCGTCTTGGCAGATGGCATTCAACGAGAGACGGGGTTGGCACTGTATGGACAATTTGCAAGGGTCTCCGATGGCTTTAGCCTCTGAAAAACAATTTCAGTTTTTTTATTTTTTTTTTCTTTCTATATTTTACATTCTTTTGCATTTCGCAATTTATTATAATTACAGGTACCTATACAAAAATATATAATTTGGGGGCCACACGAGCTTAAGTACTCTCTTATGGAAGAGAAAGTCCAAAAGAAGTTTTTGAGGTATCTCTACATGAGAGTACGGCTACTATCCTTGGGTCTACCCGACCGAGTTTCTCCAGGGTATGCTCCGCTACAATAGTTTAGAGACTAGAAGGAATGTGCAATTGATTACGCATTTTTTTCGATTGTTGCGCGGTATGATCGATAATCCTGAAATTATCCGGAGCATTGGTCTGTATGTTCCCGATAGTTACCTAAGACAGCGTCGGCATTGACTGTTTCACATTCCTATACACAGGACCAACCTGCCGATGGTTATGCCTGTAGGAAGAGCTACCGCTATGTTGAACAATATAACTTTGGATATTGATCTGTTCCATGTGTCCGAAGGAGTTTTCCGAAGCGGGATTCTTCTACACATTTAACAAGAGTCTTCTTGCTTACTTTTTAATTTGTTTTTTTTTTTATGTATACGCCTTAAATGTTAGTTTGTAATGTATATATCGCTCACTCCTTTCAAGAACGTCATAAATCAAAAAACTTGATTTTTCAGAAGAACGTTTTTAAAGTTCAAACATAAAATAAAATGTATTAAAAATAAATATCAAGCCACTTATAGAACTTTTTACTGCGCAGTAGATCTTTTTAGGTAAAACCTGAATATTTTTTCTACTTTTGAAAAATATTTAGGATATTTAAAAAAATAATTAAACAATACCTTTTCTTCAAAATGCAAAAATAACACTTTCTGCCCTGTAGCGGGTTAATATTAAGTTAAAACTATGGCGCTTTTGCTGGGATATAGTACATTTTCTGGGCATTACGAAAACATGACAAACTCAAAATTAACGATTTTCGATTTATGACGTTCTTGAAAGGAGTGAGCGATATTAGTTATTGAATAAATTGAATTGAAATTGAATTGAAAAATCATATTGATACAAAAAAAGATCCCAAAAAGGCATGGCCTGTGTGTGGGTATACATTTAATTTTAGGTTATTATAAAGGGCACTGGCAAGAATACAATAGTTATCAGAAATAAAAATAGATTAAACATGCTAATATAAACTAGAAATATTTGATTTTAACAGAAAACTAAAAATTAAAAAGATGAAAATGAAAAAAGTTACCAAATATCGTAGTCATACAGGAGAAAGTGACCAAGTGCATTTTTTTACAAAAACGTGATCATTGACTGTTTGATACCTTACTAGCTTAATATTACCCCGAAAAAAATCCCAAAGGATTTTAAACTTGGAAGTATAATATATTGTCTTGTTAAAAATGACTAACTGCATTGATGTTTATTTTCTTGCCAAGCAAAAGTGACTTAAATGGTCCTCCTGAACATTTTACGTTTTGGTGGTTGGTCACTTACTCCTGTACGACTACAATATGCGAGTAATTTAGGTGGGCACTGCTTTTCTACCTATGTAGAAGGCACGCCTCTCCCAACCATACACTACAGGGCAGACTCATTTCTCTAAAAAAATATGTTATGAATCTTGTAATAGATTTTTAAAAAATTAATACCTCTGACACATTCTCGGTGTGTGGAGTTATAGAGGTGCAGGATATAGTCGTCCTTGCATTCGCAGTAACCTCGATCTTCAAAGGGCCGACAGAAAGCATTGTCGGGACAGTCGCCATCTCGTTGACATATGTTGACCACTTTTCCTGAAACATTACCAATGTATTAAAATTATTTTAAAAACTAGCAAAATAACTAACAAAGTCCCGTCCTTGAAAGACCTCTACTGGACTCCGAGAAGGTGAAGCTCCTACCACCAAGACAGGTCGTGAGTTACATGACTCATGTAGGTCTTGGCAGTGAGCTGTAATACAGAGGGAGGTCACAATAGACCTAATGTGGTCGCAGTGACATAAGGGATGCAAGATCCCTTGACCAAAAAAAAAAAAAACAAATAACTAACCGTTATGCCGCTTTCCATTTGAGTAAACAGATAGAAAAGCACGCTGAACTAATCTGTTTTTCAAGCAATCTTCATCTCTTCCACATTCATACATCTCCTCATACTCACCGATTATTCTGACTCCTGACGTGACCAAGTATTTGAAATACTTGGTCAGGTATTTGAAATACTTGGAAATGCATTTTTATTCTTAATTAATAAATATAAATATATTTTTTAATGTGTTCTCTCAGACAAATGTGTGGCAAAACTTTGTATGACAGATGTTCCACTGGTGATATAAGGAAAGAATGGAAGGCTGAAATAAGCAATATCAATAAAATTAAGAAAGGTGAGTTGAGATGGTTTGGGCATGTGGAATGAATGAGTGAAGGAAGAACGGTGAAACAAATTTATGAGGCGAATACAGTTGGAAATAGGAGCAGACAAAGACCCAGGAAAACTTAGCATGATCGCGTATGTCAAATACTTGGGCATGGTCAAGTCAGGATTCAGAATAATCAGCAGGTAAGTATGGAGATGCACGAATGTGGAAGAGGTGAGGAATATTTGCAAAAACGCTGTAGTGTCGTGTACCATATTCTCTGCCTACCCCTGCAGGGTAGATAGTTAGTTATAATATTCGAAGATGTTTGAATATGCAATAGAAGAAAAATATTAAGAATAAGTATAATCATATCGTAGTCATACAGGAGAAAGTGACCAAGTGCATTTTTTACAAAAATGTGATCATCGACTATTTGATATCTTACTAGCTTAATATTGCCCTGAAAAAATTCAGAAAGGATTTAAGCTCGTAAGTATAATATATTGACTTGTTAAAAATGACTAATTGCATTGATGTTTATTTTCTTGCCAAGCAAAAGGCCTTAAATGGCCATCCTGAACATTTTACGTTTTGTTAGTTGGTCACTTTCTCCTGTACGACTACGATATATGAATTTGTAAGTAAATAACGGGCTATTGTTATGGTCAAAAGCTATAAGTCATTTATTTGCGAACACAATGATATTTCAATGGGAAAATATGAAAGTGCATATTTATGTAAAAAACTTAAGTAATACAAAGAACCTTAATGACAATGCCACACATTGACAATACTTCAGACATGTGACATACATTCTCTCATGACAATAATTTATTTTCATACAAATGGTTAATTATCTTTTATTGCACAATGTAAGAAATGTTTTTTTTTAACACACTAAGGACGGGTGTTTTTTACGCCTGCGGACCGCTGGTGACGGGATTTGATAATTCGCTCACAATTTTCAAGAACGTCATAAATCAAAAATTGTAAATTTTCAGTTGTGCATGTTTTCGGAATGCCCAGAAAATGTACTGTATATCCAAGCAAAAGAGGCATATTTTTAACTTAATATTTACCCGCTACAGGGCAGAAAGTGTTGTTTTTGCATTTTGAAGAAAAGGCATTGTTTAATTATTTTTTTAAACATACTAAATATTTTTCAAATGGAGAAAAAACCTTCAGGTTTTACCTAAAAAGATCTGTTGCACAGTAAAAATTTCAATAAGTGGCTTGATATTTATTTTTAATACATTGTATTATATTTTTAAACATTAAAAACATTCTCCTGAAGAATCAAGTTTTTTTATTTATGACGTTTTTGAAAAGAGTGAGCGAATTGTGTACCGTAGAACAGGGCTACTTGAACTTTGATGTATTACTTGAGCCCTTTTTGAGTTTTATTTTAATATTGAATTTATAAAATAACTCCTTAGCAGAGAAACCCAGATTAGTGAACAAGTATTCGGACACATTCAAAATGTACTACTACTACTACTACTACCATCACGCCATTTCATAGGCAGAAAGGATGGAACGCCACACTCTTGTCTGTCCTGACATACACTCCTCGCTTCCTTTACATCCGTACATCTAGTCATACATGCCCTCCGACTACGCAGACTTCTGACACCGCCAGATTTTAGGTTCCGATTGATCTGATCGTGCCAAGTCTATTTCGGTCATTTTCATTCTGTTTTCCCTCTCACATTTGCCACATATATTTTCTTAGTCATTCTCTCGTTATCCATTCGCTCCACATGTCCATACCACCGTAAAGAACTCTTCCTAATCTTTTCAATTATTCCTCGTTCAGCCTTACATTCCTTTATTATATCTTTGTTTTTGATTCTGTCATATAATGATTACAAAAATAGTGTTGATATGATAAAAATTGATGTGCCAAATAAGTAAGTGAAATATTTAAAGTAGAATAATCAATAAAGATAAGAGATACACCTAAATTATTATTTTATTTACTTAATTTGATAAAAAATACTTTTACTTCTTATCTATAATATTTATCTGACTAATGGTCCTGACTCACAAATATTTAAATCAAAATGCTTTTTTTTATATGTCAACGTATTACGTAGTACAAAGAAGAATATGGAAGTCTAGATATTTACAGGTCTTATGATTACGAAGTATTCGGATTACGAAGCATTCGGATTACGAAGCGTTCGGATTACGAAGCGTTCGGATTACGAAGCGTTCGGATTACGAAGCGTTCGGATTACGAAGCGTTCGGATTACGAAGCGTTCGGATTGCGGAGCGTTCGGATTACGAAGCGTTCAGATTACGAAGCGTTCGGATTACGTATATAATGTTCGGATTATGAGGCTAGCACTGTACTGCCCTCAGTGATGGTGATGATACATACTTTTCGGGGTATCGTCCTGTGCATGGACTTGGAGCAGACATCCCATGAGGGCTGCCAACAGAACGAGCGCTGTAAGACAGTCTGGTTTCATCTTCACCTGAAAACATAAAAGAAAAGAAAGAGGTAAGAAAGACGTAGAAGAAAATGTTTGAGAAAGCACAGTAAACCCTCCTATAACGTTGAGATAGGTACCGCGTTATCGGAGGGAATGTTGTAGGGGGTTAAGGATTTAAATTGTATTTTTAAATTTTAACCAGCTAAAATGACTAGTATGGTTTATTTATTTCTTTAGTTAACTTTCCTAAAAATTGAGTATTGTGGTTACACGTGAATGTTACACGTGTGTAAAGTGATCACTTTACCAGTTTATGACAGGTCATAAGCCCTGTTAATACCCAGATTGCCATATTCTTCTTCATCTACGTTGAGATGACAAAAAATGTAAAAATAACTCTTTTTTTAAAAGTGGAGAAATCTAGATTTGTGAACAAGTATTTGGACACACTCACAATTTAGTGAATAATATCAATACTGAAAAAATACACTACAATGCTATAAGGCTCAACATATGGAAAATGAAAATTTAATTTTCTTCAAACCCAGGTAACATTAGAAGTAATTGAATTTTTTGCTTAAAACACTGTTTTTGTATTGAAAAAAACAGTTTTCCTTCGAAATAAATATACGATTTTGAAAATAAAAAAGTCATTGGAGGGTAAGGAGTTTTAAAAGAATGATAATATATTTTTTCAGGCTTCTAACGCTGCCGATCGCATACTGATTGCAAATTCCTCTGAAAATAGGGGCTTGTATTGAAAAAAATAAGTTTTTCTTCGAAATAAATATACGGTTTTAAAAAAGAAAAGAGTTATTGAAAGGTATGGAGTTTTTAAAAAAAATGGTAAAAATATTTATATATATTCCGAAAAAAGTCAAATTACATATTATAAATAAAAATATAAAAATAAAAAATACATAATATAAAAAAATGATATTTTAAGGCTTGACTTGATATAACTCAGGTAACATTAGACGCATGTAATTGAAAATTTTGCTTAAAACGTTGTTTTTGTATCAAAAAAATAAGTTTTTAAGCATAATATACAATTTTTAATTAATGGTTTACTTAGTTAATACCATTTAGTAAATAGTGGTATTTACTAAGTAAAACATTAATTAAAAATGGATATATTTTACCACAAAGTGACTGCCGAATCAATTAATGAAATCATAATATACAATATACAACTTTTTTTAATAAACTGTGATATCAGTTATAATTTGAGTCCAATATGGGACAAAATACCATATATCAAAACTGGAATTGCGATATTTGTGAAAATACTAGTACACGGTCGAGATAAAAGTTTACAGCATATGATAAGACAAACGTTACAAACTTGAAACCCATTTATCATGTACGCTGAAATACATTCCAACTGTTTCTTCCGCGTGTATATATGTTTTATTACATAAATGTAGAAGATTCATATATTTTATTATGTTTGGGTACATAGAAGAAGGCCATCAGAGAGATGGAGAGCATATATTTGAACAAGCCTAGGCCAGTGATAGTCAAACTGTGCCTCGCGAGCCGCATATGGAACTTTAGCCCCTCAAATAGTCCAGAAACAACTGTGGGGTCTTCGCCAAAACGTTACATTTCCATTATAAATGATTTTAAGTAATCAGGCTTGTAAAATTGTTACGTTTTGGTGCGATTTAACGATTTCATATTGGTTTAACACAAGATTGGTCACGCTTTGTCGCAACTTTAATTGAGATTTCGATAGAAGACAGTAGACAGAACAGATTTGCATTAGACCACCCTACCTTCGGGTTATTTTAAGGCATTTTTTTTTATAAACAAGCAAAAAAATCACAACTTTTGTTGTCACAAAATAGTGTCAGGTATGAAACCTGACCAAAATTTGTCAGTGTATCCGGTACGCATTAAATATTTTTTGAACAGATATCTTTTCTCGTGCGCGTAGGTCATACGGGTTAGCGCGGAATGGTGAAGAAAAACCGCGCGTATCACGTACGTTCGTATGTGTAGGGCGGTTAAAAGATTTTTTTGTGCAATATTGGAAATGCTACTTTTTGGTGAGGACCTCCACTACTCGGTGAAAAAATCACATTCACAAGTGGAGTTTTGTCTAATTTTAAAACGGAAGAGGTATTCTCAAAATGCTCCATGACCCGCAAAAATTTGAGTCAATGCTGAACTATGCATTTATGTTTTTTTTTATGAAAATTCATTAAATTTTGTACAGTCGGGAAGAAAATTTTCGTAATTTTCTCTGTTCTGCTTCTATATATCAACTATCCCAAATATTTAACATTTTCTCTCGTATCAATTTCTTGGCAAAACTAAGGGGAGATCGATTATACTCTGGTGTAGTCTTAAAGTTGCTATAATGTCTAAATAATAATCATTATTCTGAATTTCCAATCACCTAATAGAAAATAATCACACATATCGCTCACTCCTTTCAACAACGTCATATATCAAAAATCGTCAATTTTCAGTTGTGCATGTTTTCGGAATGCCCAGAAAATGTGTTATATCTACAGGGCAGAAAATGTTGTTTTTGCATTTTGAAGAAAAGGTATTTTTTAATTATTTTTTTGTAATATGCTAAATATTTTTCAAATGGAGAAAAAAATATTCAGGTTTTACCTAAAAAGATCTGTTGCACAGTAAAAAGTTCAATAAGTGGCTTGATATTTATTTTTAATACATTTCATTATATTTTTGAACTTTAAAAACGATATCCTGAAAAATCAACTTTTTTTATATATGACGTTGTTGAAAGGAGTGAGCGATATGATAAAAATAAAGGACTAAATATATTACACACAAGCAATAGAGGACTTAAATTAGATATTACTATGAAATATTAGCAATTAATAATAATTTATAACTTATAAATACACATAATAATTAATAAATCCCTTACCGCACCCCAATGGTGCATAGGGCACTGCTTCATATAAACGCAGTGTTATCTCGATCGATTACACATGAAGGAAAGGTGATCAGCACTCCACTTCAGGTACCAGTCCAGTGTAATATTGAATAAATATTAGAGTGAAAAAATCACTTATATTTATTAAACCCCCCTGGGAATCGAACCCAGGACCTCCAGAACGGTAGGCGAGCATGCTGACCATTACACTACGGAGGCGGACAATACACAAGTAAACGATTTTTCCACAAGTCCGTTATTAAATATGTTTCCAATCACCCAACATCTCTGATCCCTTTTGACTGTGACTGCCAATCAACACAAAAAATAAAGCCACTTGAGATCTACCCAAGCTCTTTTGCCTAGCGGCCAAAATATTTTGCATTTTGTTGAAAAGGTAGTGTTTTAGTATTAATCAGTCTTGAAAAAGAAGCGGTTAGCTTCGAAAACGGTAGACCTTATGATGAATTTATAATTAAACTTAGATAACTAAACTATATTTGTGGATACAATGCTATTTGTGGATTGCACAATATTGACATATCGCTCACTCCTTTCGACAACGTCATTTATGAAAAACGTGATTTTTCAGTAGATCATTTCTAAAGTTTAAGAATATAATAAAATGTATTAAAAATAAATATCAAGCCACTTATTGAACTTTTTACTGTGCAATAGATCTTTTTAGGTAAAACCTGATGGTTTTTTTATCCTCCATTTGAAAATATTTAGTATATTTAAAAAATAATAATTAAACAATACCTTTCTTCAAAATGCAAAAACAACACATTCTGCCCTGTAGCGGGTAAATATTAAGTTTAAAATATGTCGCTTTTGCTGGTATATAGTACATTTTCTGGGCATTCCGAAAACATCAACTGAAATTTTCCGATTTTTGATATATGACGTTGTTGAAAGGAGTGAGCGATATGCAGTAGCTGTGCGGAATAGTGATTTATTGTTAAATGTCTCTTACATTCATTCCTAATAAACCAAACTGAAGTGCCATGTGACCGGTTCCTATTTTTAATAAATACTTTTGATTATGTTTCACGTTTTTCATTGCGTAGTCCGCCAGACGAATATTTAGATATTAAGGGTTAAAATCGACATCGCAGGAGGCTAATCCCTCTTGAAAACAGGCCACAAGGCCTACCAAGATGAAGAAGAAGAAGATTTTAAAACAAAGTTTTATTTTAATAATAAAGAATAATAATAAAACCCTTATCCGCACCCCAATGGTGCATAGGGCACTGCTTCATATGAACACAGTGTTATCTTGATCGTTTACACACGAAGGAAAGGTGATCAGCCCTCCGCTTCAGGTACCAGTCCAGGGTTATATTGAATAAATATTACAGTGAAAAAATCACTTATATTTATTTGACCCCCCTGGGAATCGAACCCGGGACCTCCAGAACGGTAGCCGAGCGTGCTGACCATTACACTACAGAGGTGGACGAATTTAATTACGTGGGACGTTTATTTTAATTAGAATTATATATTGCTTCTTAAGCTGTAGCATCTAATAATGAGTTTGACGACCACTGGGCTATGTATATAGTGTCATTTGCCGGACTTAGATCGTAGATCTACATAAATCGGTGTCTTGATAAGCAAATCATTGTTTGAATAGTGTTACACCTTCACAGATCACTAATTTATCAAATGTTCGACTTTACGAGGCGAAATGATCTCACAGTTTTCAGCAGAAAAATGACGAGATATTTTTTTACATTTTTTTAGCATTTTTATGCTGAAGAGAATCAGCTTCATTTTATTTTTTCTTTATTAACGGTCGTAGCCGATTTGTACATAATAAAATACATGTTGTATACTTATTAATTTGACCACTTAATTTATTTACAACATTTTGAGTGTGTCCAAATACTTGTTCACAAATCTGGATTATCTGCAATTATAGGAATTATTTTTCATATTATTTTTTGATAAGCCTGGGCATTTACTTATCCTCACCCAATGGTGCATAAGGCACTGCATCATATAAATGCAGGTGATTAGCCTTCCGCTTCAAGTTCCAGTTAAAGGTAGCGAGTGTTTTTGCCTAGTATTTTCACTCATGAATTACATGAAATTATAGTTACTTTAAACATAAAGAGTAAATCCACTCACGAGTAGGCATAGGCTATGAAACTTAAAAAATTGAAGCCTGAGTGGGGTCATGATAAGCGGTGTCGCATAAGCCGAAGCTAGCTTTCAGAGTCACTTGGACTATAAAATAAATATTATGGCAAAAAATTACAAATATTTATTTAATATGAGAATCTAGAATTTAGCTGAGAATCAAACCCGGGACCTCGAGTACAAAAGCCGAGCGTGCTGACCATTACACTACGGAGGCGGAAAAATAATTTTATGTATAATTATTTAAATGATAAGATAAATTAATAAATTTTATCCATTTATCTGATATAAAAATTATACGTATATAAAACTGTGTACATACGCGAACATGTATGTGTACCTAAACATCATACTACTACTACCATCACGCCGTTAGGGGTATGCAGAGAGGATGGAACGCCACACTCTTCTGTCCTGACACACACTTCTAGCTTCCTTTGCATTGAAGTGAAACGACTTGGGTGGCGATTCGATATTCGATAATTGGACTTGAATTAAGAGTGAAATTTCAAGGACGCGTCACGTTTATTACGCACAATTCGTTACATGAGAGAGAAGAAAGATACAGCGTTAGCGATAAAGAAGAATTTGAAGCACTCTTAAATACTATGAGTGGTCAGTTTCTCTAGATTTACACTGCGTATATCGCTCACTCCTTTCAACAACGTCATATATTTAAAAAAAAACGTGATTTTCAGGAGATCGTTTTTAAAGTTTAAAAAATATAATGAAATGTTTTGAAAATATATATCAAGCTACTTATTGAACTTTTTATCGTGCAACAGATCTTTTTAGGTAAAACCTGAATGTTTTTTCCCCATTTGAAAAATATTTAATAAATTTAAAAAAAAAAAATCAAACCTTTTCATTAAAATGCGAAAACAACACTTTCTGCCCTGTAGCGGGTAAATATTAAGTTAAAAATACGCCGCTTTTGCTGGGATATAGTACATTTTCTGGGCATTCCGAAAACACGCACAACTGAAAATTGACGATTTTTGATAAATGACGTTGTTAAAAGGAGTGAGCGATGTATTTATAAACTTACGTTGAATCAGCCCTTCTTGATGTAATTCTTTGAAACTGGCTTGTAATTTTTTGATACCCAAAAGAGACACGAGTTGACTGTGACGATATTAGGTTAAAACTATGGCGTGCGATTTTATCTTTGCGACAGGTTGTTGTTTGACTATCTCGTAATCTTTATCAGCCAGAGATACGAACCCATTCCTAAATAAACCATAGTTGAACTATGAAACTTCGGGGCGGTTCAACAGAAACCATTAAAAATAATACCATTTTATTTTTTGACATCATGAAATTTATGTATTAATTTTTAAATCAAACACAGATTTTTTGAGTCTAGTAAGTTGTATTTTTTTTTTTTTTAAATATCTTGACAATTCGGCTGTTCAAATTCAAAACACAGTAAGGGACATTTTTTTTTTGTAGTATGTTTTTTTGCATTTTTGGACTAAGTAGATTCTACTTAGTCCAAAAATGCAAAAAAAAAACGTACTACAAAAAAATGTCCCTTACTGTGTTTTGAATTTGGACAGCGGAATTGTTTCGCCTAGTTATGGCATTTTCAAACGAATATCTTAATTAATTTTTATGTGTTTTTTTTAATAAAATACAACTTAGTAGACTCAAATAATATATGTTTGATTTAAAAAGTAATACATAAATTAAAATGGAGTTGTACAAATTAAACCCCAAATCAATAAATAAGAATATGGAAATCTGGGCATTTACGGGGCTTACGACCGTCATAGGATGGTTTAAGTGATCACTTTACACACGTTTGTGAACAAGTATTTGGAAAACACTCAAAATGTTGTCTATTATGTACGTTGATTTAAAGCATATTTGTTTTATTTGTCTGAAAACTGATAGTGGATGTGTTTAGTTCTTTCTTTTCGTTCTTCATGTAACGAAATGTGCCTAACAAACGTGACGCATCCATGAAATTACACTCTCAAAACTCGTCACATTATGCACTATCGAATAGCGGCCTAAGAAGTTTCACTCGTAAAAATATCTCTCTCGTTCTATTTTGCTCCAATCCCGTGACATCGGAATGTAAAGCTTTTTTTCTCCTTCCCTCTACGTCACATCTTTCTTCTCCCTCGTGTAACGAAATGAGCCTAATAAACGTGACGCGACCTTGAACATTCACATTCAACTCTTGACCAATTATTACTTGAAATTTCACTCACACGAAAAAAATATATAATATTTGGGTACTAATTTGAACTCCCTCATAGATAAAAATACATATCTTTCATTATCCGCACCCTGTTTTAGTGAATTCTTATCAAATTAAAATATGAGTGAGACGGAACATCGTCCCATGTGTGCGTTAGAAAGGGACGAACGACGACTTGATAAAGGGGGATTATTTAAAATTGATAAAATTGATAAAAAAAATAATCGTTACGTAGTAGAATATTGTTTGTAAAATAATGTACACAAATAAATTAGTGTGGAAATAGGTTTATGGTGTTGTTTTTTTTATGGCTAAATTGATTGAAAGATATTGACCTAATTCATGCTAACCTCACGGGTGTGGTTGCGTTAAACCACACCCGTTAGGTACATTCTATAAAATAAAATAAAAATATATATTTACAACATTTTGAGTGTGTCCAAATACTTGTTCACAAAATCTGGATTATCTTTATTTTATTATTATTATTTTTTACGGAGTATGTGGAAGTTTTTGGTAAGGGAATGTAATTGAGTATTTTAATGTTTTTAGTGTTTTAGAATTTAATAAACCCTGATGATGACGAGGTTCTTGTTGAAACCGGTATGTTAAAAAGTGGTTAAAACAAAGTTGTTTAATTTTACAAGGCCATATTTCCAGACTTCCATATTCTTCTTCATCTTTGATGAGATGTCAAAAAATAAAATAAAAACAAAAAACATGCACACGCACACGCAAACGAACACGCACACATCATCTTCAATATATACAATATATATTCATCAATAATAAAATTAAAATACAAAAAAAGTATAATATTATCGCGAGGTTGTCAATTACGAATTTGATCGAGTTGATTCCACGAAAAAAATACAGTCATCGTTATTGTATATAATCTTTACCACGTATAATCCGAGTTTTACCACTGTGCTAAGTGTGTCAATGTCGTACCTGTGTCATTAGAGTTTAACCCTTTGGTTACCACGACTTTTAAGGGTACATTGCTAGAAATACCACGATTTAAACATCCACACAGTGAACCACTATTATATGTATTTTAAGATACTGAAAAAACTTGCATGGAGGGAAAATGTAAATATAAAATGTAAATGTAAATCTGTGCCATTGTTTCTACTATTACCATCACGCTGTTTCCCTGCAGGGGTAGGCAGAGAGGATGCAACGTCACACTCTTCTGTCCTGACATACACTCCTCGCTTCCCTTACATCCATGCATCTAGTCATATATGCCCTCCGATTACGCAGACTTTTGACACCACCAGATTTTAGGTTCTGATTGATCTGATCGTGTCAAGTCTTTTTCGGCCGTCTTCGTTCTGTTCTCCCGCTTACATAAACCACATATACTTTTTCATTCTCTAGTTATCCATTCGCTCCGCTTGTTCATACTCAAACTATTCTCCTTATCTTCTAATGATAGATAGTAATGTCTCAGACGTTTCAAAGGTGCATTTTTTTTCAAGGAGAGGTAATTCACTCCATAGTCTGGCCGCTTGTACAGAGAAGGAATAACTCACTAACTAACTAACTAACCATCACGCCGCTTCCCCGCAGGGGTAGGTAGAGAGAATAGAACGCCACACCACTCTGTCTTCGCAAACATTCTTCGCCTCTTCCACGTTCATGCATCTCCTCATACATACCCGCCGATTGTAACGACTCCTAACCTGACCACTTTCAAGTATTTGGCATACCTGATCGTGCCATGTTTTTCTCGGACTTCCGCTGCTCTATTTTCCAATTACATTCGCCTCATAAATTTGTTTTACCGGAATAACGAAAGAACTTTTTTTCAATCATGACGTCAGATCCGACGGATCCGGTATTTCTCGCTACAGTACCGAAAGCCGATATACTGGATTTTGGTGACCAAAGGGTCAACACAGAGGCATTTTCCGAAGCCATTTCGGACTTACACTCTAATTATGGTAATCCACGTCGCCTTATTTGTTCAGATGTGAGTTGTCGGGTTACGAAATCATCACATATTACGGTCATGTCGAGAATTTTCTTAACTGTGTATGAGGCACTAAACGTAATAATACGTTCTTTGTTCTTTAACGAGTATCGGATTTCTTTGATTCGTTTAATAAATTACACAAGAGTATTGAGTTTCCCTAACAAAGGTTAAGTTTGCGTGGTGTGGGGACAATTTCTTTGATATGGAAGAAAAACACGTTTTTAGGTGTCATTTACAAACAACATTTTGAATGTGTCCAAATACTTGTTGACAAAATCTGGATTATCTCTAATTACAGGAGTTATTTTCATATTATTTTTTGACATCTCATCAAAGATGATGAAGAATATGAAATTCTGGGCATTTACGGGGCTGACGACCGTCATAGGCTAGTTTAAGTGATCACTTTACACACGTGTAATATTCACCAATTCTACCCATTATTGACAACCACACTACTCAAATTCTTGGAAGTTCTGTATATATGAACCAATTTAGAAACCTTGTTCTTGAATCACTAGAACTTCACTAGAGACATATATTGGTGAGATGTAAAGAAGCTTTTTATTAAACAGAAACTCTTATATTAGTATGTGAGGTCCGAATCTTGGATTATAATCACACACATGAGAAACGCCAGAGAATACCATTTTCATTTTCATTATTTAAGCTTATAATTTGACCAGACAATTTGTTTACAACATTTTGAGTATGTCCAAATACTTGTTCACAAAATCTGGAATATCTCCGATTACAGGAGTTATTTTCATATTATTTTTTGACATCTCATCAAAGATGATGAAGAATCTAAAAGTCTGGGCATTAACAGGGCTTACGGTCGTCATACAAGTAGGTAGCTTGGCTAAGTTATAATTTATGAAAATGCGATTTAAAAAACGTATTCGCTGCGCAATGCTCAATAAAAGTAACATTTAGGAGTTTTCTCTCGTTATTTAAATCATATTTTTTTAAATCACATTTTCAAATGGTGTACGGAGTGTGTAGAAGTTTTTGTTATCATAAGGGAAGGGTAATTAACTATAACCTAACAATGAGTATTTCAATGTTATAGAATTAGTACATAAACTCTGATGATAACAAGGTTCTTGTCGAAACCGGTTTGAAAAAGTGTACCAATAAAAAGTGGTTAAAACAAAGTCGTTTTATTTTATAAATTGTAATTTTTAATTTGTCTGTAATAAAATAATCAGTTTTATTTTTAACAAAAGTTATATTATTTATTGTTTCGGCATTAACTTTGTGGTAAGACATGTTACAATGATTAAAGAAAACACTTCGTTTTTTACCACTTGAGTTTTATTATAGACTACATGTTTCAGAAGTTAAACTTCCATCATTCAGGTCTGTATAGTAACTAAAAAACTATATTTTATATTTTCGTTATTATACCGACCTGAATGATGGAAGTTTAACTTCTGAAACATGTAGTCTATAATAAAACTCAAGTGGTAAAAAACGAAGTGTTTTCTTTAATCATTGTAAAAGTTATCTTTATAGTTTTTTTTTGATCTTTAGTTTTGGTGTACCGCAAATTTTCCTTATGATTAAAAGTGGTCCCCGACTTCAAAAAAGTTCAGAACCACTGGTGTAAGGTCTTAATCTCGGAATGACGACAAATTTATCAAAGTCGTGAAACTTTTAATTCGGAAACTTTTTGCCTTGTATTGAGTAAATAATTTAGTTGACTTGTAGGAAATTGTTCGAGCGTGCAATTCATGTTCAGGTGAGAATAATTTACTCGCTATTTTCAGTACCTACTCGCGAATTCACGGACATTTGGGGGACGCATTATAAGTGGTGGTGGTGGTTATATACATTGTGTATATATATTGTGTATATATATATATATATATATATATCTATATATATATATATATATATATATATATATATATATATATATATATATATATATATATATATATATATATATATATATATATATATATATATATATATATATATATATATATATATATATATATATATATTATATATTATTATTATAATATATTATATATATATATATATATATATATATATATATATATATATATATATATATATATATATATATATATATATATATATATATATATATATATATATATATATATATATATATATATATATATATATATATATATATATATATTTATACATATGTATATATATATATATATACATATGTATATATATATATATATATATATATCTGTATATATATATATATATACATATATATATATATATATATATATATATATATATATATATATATATATATATATATATATATATATATATATATATATATATATATATATATATATATATATATAAATATATATATACATTTATATATATATATATATATATATATATATATATATATATATATATATATATATATATATATATATGTGTGTTTATGTATATGAATAGCTTATTTAGTTACTTAGTTTCGTTATTTAATGACTATATGGATAATGGAAGCAGGTTGTATAACTCAATAGCATAATATATATTTTTCTTACCAAATGAAATGTTTTGTGGATCATCTAGTTCTATATACGTCGTCATAAAGTGTGTTAATTGATATTTGTGTGCTTTTCTGGGAGGTGCTTTTTGTGTTATGTTAGAATAATCCCTAAATGCACATAAGGATTATTTATGCATATAGTAAAATACATTAATAAACATTTAAAGTGTTCAATTACCATAATTATGAAGCTCTAAACCAAGACAAAAAACAAATACAGTGGAACCTCTTATAACGAGCACAATTCGTTCCATATCTTACTCGTTAAACGAAATATTTGTTAAGCGAAACATTTTTTCTCAGAGAAATTAATTTAAAATACGATAATGCGTTTCATGCCGCAAGAAAACTTAATTGTTAGGTTTTTTTACTAACGTACATTTTTGTAAAATATAAAAAAAAGAGAAATACGTGAAAAAGGAAATTGTCCTTTCTCTGCGAAATATCGCTCGTTAAGTGAAAAGGTTTTTGTGAGCGACAGCTCATTAAAAAGACTTTGATCATTTGATTGGTATTATCTTTTGATTCGGCATTTTGTGGAATGACATGATTATTTTATTAAAATTAAACACTTGAATAATCCACTTTATCGAGTTTTATTTCTATTTACGACTAGTTTCGAAAACGACAATTGTTTTCATCTTCTGGTACAAATTAAAACTGATTTGTTTTAATTTGTACCAGAAGATGAAAACAATTGTCGTTTTTGAAACTAGTCGTAAATAAAAATAAAACTCGATAAAGTGGTTTATTAAAGTGTTAAATTTTAATAAAATAATATGTTTGGTATATTTCGTTTATAGCTTCTGCAGATCTCTCTATTTCTTCCCATTTTAGTACATGTTGTAGTCCAATCCATGGAAACATTTCGGCGCTACCGAAACTGTTTTCCCATAATTCTATGTAAGAAATGCAAGGTCTGAATAGATAAATAGACAGTGCTCGCGCAAACCGGTACAAATCTAAACCGGCCGGGATACCGGGACCCGTGTCTGAAACCGCGACAATCCCGGTCAAACCGGGACGTATGGTAAGCCTATATTTAGCGTAACATGGAGGTACTTTCTTGTGTTATGTAAGAAAATTGATAAATTGATGTATGAAATATTGATTGGACATATTGTATTCTTTGGCCACAAATTTTCAAAATTGAACATATGTGTAATATTGCGTCAGGGGGTTGTTCGCCACACACCCCTCGCTGATAAATGTACGACTACGAATACGAATAGCCGTCAGAGCGCAAAAAGATTGACTTTGACGATCATCCGAATTTACTTTGTTCAACTTCGAGACTTATTATAACTTCAATTACTCAAATACGAACGGTGGAGCGGAAGCATATCCGTAAAAAGTGATCCGGTGAAGTTTGTTGCGAACTCGCAAACAAATATTTTATTGCGAATAAGAAATAAATGTTACCGGGTGAATTCTTTCGTAGATTTTAAGCAAATTTGACGTGTAAATTTATAGGGTGTAGCAAAATTTTCCAAAATAAAAAAATACAAAAATAATAATTATAATAAAAGGCGCCGTGGCGTAGTGGGGTAGGCACTCGAATGCGAAACAGGCGTCGCGGGTTTGATTCCCGTAATTCAAAGGTAAATTTGAGAAACGTTCATCTAAATTAGTCTGGGTGCTGGTGATGAATTTTTCACATCTACATTTCCTTTCCTTACTAACCTACATGCAGACAAGTCTCTTTAATCAATTCATTAATTAATAAGGCACACGTGGTTGGTAATAGGAACAGAGGTAGACCGAGGAAAACCTGTTAAGAGTCGAAATAATCGCGGGTATGAGGAGATGCGTACGTATGGAAGAAGGCAAGATTCTTTGCAAAGACGGATTTGTATATAAATTCCCATTCATCAAAATTTCTTCACAATGGTTGAGATACTTTTCTTCTTTGAACCCTCATCAGCACCCGATGGTGCATAGGGCACTACATAATATAAACGCAGTGTTATCTTACAGGAGGTACCTCCAGTACGGTAGCCGAGCATTCCAAACATTACACTACGGAGGCGGACACGGTTAAAATACATTTGATTTTTTTTTTAATTCACATTTTTGTGATAATTGTCTTTATGTTTGTGTACCCTGTTTTTGTCACACCCTACCCAGCCTTTGAAATTTAATTTGGCATTTCTTCTGTAATGTATCCTTAAGTGGAATCGTGTATCAAACGATGAATCGTGTATCATATATCATATGCGAGTGTTTTATATATATATAATATATATAAAACCCTTATCCGCACCCAAATGGTGCATAAGGCACTGTCATATAAACGCAGTGTTATCTTGATCGTTTATACATGAAGGAAAGGTGATCAGCCCTCCGCTTCAGGTACCAGTCCATGGTAATTTTGAATAAATATTACAGTGAAAAAATCACTAATATTTATTTTACCCCCCTTGGGAATCGAACCCGGAACCTCCAGAACGGTAGCCGAGCGTGCTGACCATTACACAACGGAGGCGATTTTATATATTGTATACATATATTTATTTTATTTATTCCTCACATATGTATTTACAAATTAAGTGACAATATTTCTTGAATGTTTTTCGCAGATACTTTGAACTAAACATAAACTTTATGAAATCAAACAACTTTGTTTTAACCACTTTTTTATTAATTTAGCAATATTCAGGGGTTTTTAAGGTTTTTTTTAATTATAAGATTCTATACATTACATACAAAAGATACAATAACAATTTACAATATAAAAGTTTTACAATAAAATAATTGAACCTGGACTTTAATTATATCACTTTCTACCTTGTCCCTTCCAACGAGAAGCAACCATCGACGGACACTGTACTGTAAGACATGATAAGATCACTAAATAATAAAGAGTTCACGCATTTGAGGAAACCTGGGTGTAACTGACATCAATGGTAAGGTAGAGGAAAGTCAATTGAGATGGTATGGGCACATAGGACGCAGAGAACCTGGTCATATTGTGAACCAGACAATCGCCATGGATCTACCTCGAAAGACATCTAGAGGAAGACCAATGAATTCATGGATGCTGCAGAAAGATAACATGATACGAAGGCATGGCCTAGGGTGACGTTGTCCATGATAGAAGGACCTACAACCTGAGGACAAGAAGAGCTGACCTCAACAGTCTGTAAAGAAGATAAGCTGGGATGGAGCCAGGAAGAAGAAGGTATACATTTTTACAAACTAATTAAAATGATTGATATCGCTAAGTCCTTTCAACAACGTCATATATCAAAAATCGTCAATTTTCAGTTGTGCATGTTTTCGGAATGCCCATAAAATGTACTATATCCCACAGGGCTGAAAGTGTTGTTCTTGCATTTTGAAGAAAAGCGATTGTTTTATTATATTTTTAAATATACTAAATATTTTTCAAATGGAGAAAAAACATTCAGGTTTTACCTAAAAAGATCTTTTGCACAGTAAAAAGTTCCATAAGTGGCTTGATATTTATCTTTAATACATTTTATTATATTTTTTAACTTTAAAAACGATCTCTTGAAAAATCAAGTTTTTTTATTAATGACGTTGTTGAAAGGAGTGAGCGATATGATAACACGACAAAAGAAAGGATATTTCATATATCGTAGTCGTACAGGAGAAAATGACCAACTACCAAAACATAAAATGTTCAGGAGGGCCATTTAAGTCACTATTGCTTGGCAAGAAAATAAACACAAAAGCAGTTTGTCATTTTTAACTAGTCAATATATTATACTTGCAAGTTTGAAATCCTTTGGGATTTTTTCAGGGCAATATTAAGCTAGTAAGATATCAAATAGTCAATGATCACATTTTTGTAAAACAATGCACTTGGTCACTTTCTCCTGTATGACTACGATATGAAGTATTTAGTCCTTTTCACGACCCCGTCTAAAATAAAACAGTCGAATTTCTTGTGTGATTTTTCTCCAATAAAATTGTGCGTTGGAATTATTAGGTAGCTACGCGTCCAAAGGCACATAAATTTGGCCATTAAAAACCGCGAGCGTTGTATCAACTCATAAAAAATTCGTTATGACACCCGGGAGTGTCGCAAAGTGTCACCAGCGGACACATTTTTATTTGTCATACTGCTACATATGTTCATATCTCGAATAAAGCATTTGCAGGATACTCTTTCAGACGATTTGTCCTCGTTTTGAGCAATTTGAAAATGTTCGGAAGGAGGTTTTCGCTACTGTTTTGACACATAGATGTTTATTACTTAAAGGAATGTTGGTGACACATTGGTGACGACAACATAGCCGTAATTTTGTCCATACGCGCAGAGTCTGGTAAGGGCATTCTAGATTTGTCTCTCTTAGAAACCAGTCACATACTTACTCACATACATACCAAAAATACTTATTTATATTAAGGCCCTAATCGCGAGCATAGAATTCACTAAGCGGCCAGCTGCCCAAGAGGCCACGCGTCTCTCCACACATATTTTTTAGAACATATAAGTATTGAAAAAAAAAACTCGATTCCTTGCCTTTCAATAAATTATTTTCAAAACCATTTATTTATTATAAAGAAAAACGTATTTCTTCAATACAAAAACGAAATTTTCAGCAAAAAATTGAATAACATCAAATGTTACCATAGTTTTAAAAAAATTAAGTAACAATAATACTTTAAATCCGTCTTGATAAAGAAGCGGTTAGCTTCGAAACCAGTAAACATTATAATTAAGTTAGAATAAAATATTTATAGTGATTTTAAAACAAAGTTACATTTTGATTATAAAATGGAAAATCACAATTTTAGTGCTTCAAATATAAATTATAGAAAATGCTCATCTCAGTTTTGCATTCTTTCCTTATTTCACCATTCGAACATTTCGTAGTCATACAGGAGAAAGTGACCAAGTGCATTTTTTACAAAAACGTGATCATTGACTATTTGATATCTTAATAGCTTAATTTTGCCCTGAACAAAATCCCAAAGGATTTTAAACTTGGAAGTATAATATATTGATTTGTTAAAAATGACTAACTGCATTGACGTTTATTTTCTTGCCAAGCAAAAGTGACTTAAGTGGCCCTCCTGAACATTTAACGTTTTGTTAGTTGGTCACTTTCTCCTTATGACTACGATTTATTTGTATGAGGGAAACAATGCATAATCTGAGTGAAAATAATAGAGAAAATATAAGTAGGTTAGTACTGCGTTGAACGTGGAAAGGTTGCTAATGAATTTTCATATACACTCATTACATGTTATGAGCGAAGTTACCCCATTTAACAGCACTTACAACTCTCAACAATAGGTCGTGAATAATGAGACGTTGTTTAAATGGAAAATGAAGGTCATCACCAGTTGCAGTGAGCGAGTCGCATGACTGCTAGAAATCAATATGTATTGTGCTATGCAAGTATGATTTTCGTACTTTGGAATATACTATGGTTTCTAGTTGAATACCACTTTAATTTATCAGAAGGGAAGCAAGATGAAAACGGATTACTTTTAACACAAATTTATTTAGTTCTATCAAATTACAATCAAGAAAATACTTAAGAATAATCGCGTGATTCTAATATGAGAACAGTTGGAGTACGTGTCGATCTGAGGACGGGCGGCGACGAAGTGTGACGGGCTCGCTTCCGTTCGTTGCGGGTCTCGTGTAGGGAGCTCGCTATTTCACTCGATTTGAGTTGCCATAGTCGATGTGTGGGTTGCCACAATACTTTTACGACAGTTCGAATTAATTTACTAAATAAAGAAAAAGTTCTTTTAAAGAAAACACTTGTTTTTTTTACCACATGAGTTAATTTTATGACGACTAGTTTCGGACCGTTGAATTCGATTCGGTTCGATTCCCAGGGGGGTCAAATAAATACATGTGATTTTTTCACTCTAATATTTATTCAATATTACCCTGGACTGGTACCTGAAGCGGAGGGCTGATCACCTTTCCTTCGTGTATTAACGATCAAGAAAACACTGTGTTTAGTGTTTTATAATGCAGTGGCCTATGCACCATTGGGGTGCGGATAAGGGTTTAAATTTGAATTTTGAAGTTTCGGAAGCTTAGCTTCCATCTTCAGGTCTAAATGTAAACTAAAATGTAATTTATAATAAAATGTTCTATAAATAAGGACAGGAGTAAGTAAGGGAGAGGGGGGCTAGTCAAGGGGATGGAGTTTGAAAATAAAGGAAAAATGGAAAGCAAAGGTGAAGAATTTTGGAACAATATATTATTAATAAAATTATTATTAGAATTTAAGTTTTTTTGAAAAAAAAACTAACTAACCATCACGCCGCTTCCCCGCAGGGATAGGCAGAGAAAATAGAGCGCCACACTACTCTGTCCTTGCGTAAAAGGTATTGTTTAATTATTTTTTTAAATAAACTTAATATTTTTCAAATGGAGAAAAAAAACTTCAGGTTTTAACTAAAAAGATCTGTTGCACAGTAAAGAGTTCAATAAGTGGCTTGATATTTATTTTTTAAACATTTTATTACATTCTTAAAAACTTTAAAAACGATCTCCTGAATAATCAAGTTTTTTGATATATGACGTTTTTGAAAGGAGAATTCAATAAAATAAAAGTAGAATTCAATCCAATACAAACCTTGTTCAATTTTGGACATATTCTCCAAAAAATTAAAATGTAATTCTACCAACTGTCTGCAGTTACAATAAACGAATGAGACAATGGTATGCGCATGTGAGGAGAATGGAACCATCCAGACTCCCCCACATTGCACCGTACGGTCAACCCCAAAGTAGACAACTCCCGGGCAGACCACCAAAGAGATGGATCGACAGCTGGGAATCGACATCGCAGGAGGATAATCCCTTTTAAGGCCACAAGGCCTACAGCCTACACCAAGCAGAAGAAGAGGAAGACGAATATTGTTTTCGTATTGGTACCAACAGATTTTTAATAGTTTGAAGTAATGTACTTGATAAAAAATGACTTACTATGAGATACGAAGTCCTAGCTCTATCAATAATTGTATTGTGCAAGTATTTTTGTATTTTTCTTAAATTTTTATAATATATTTTTGAAAATAAAAACAATTTTAAACTGAAATAAGAACTAAGGAATTTGTTACAACTCCAAGCAAGAATTTCTCAAATACATTATTTATTATTTCCTATATGGAATTTTTCTTAATAAATACGAAATAAAATTGAATATTATTGTAGAATATCACCGATATAAGACGTCAAGCTCTGATTATCAGTAGTAGTAAGAATATCAATACATTAGACTACCATTTTACACGATTTCAAATGAACACGGTGTAAAAACAAAAAAAAATCTGCCTCCATAGAGTAATTGTCAATATACTCGGCTACCGTGCTTGACGTCCCGGGTTCGATTCCCAGATCCCAAATAAATATATGCAAGTGATTATTTCATTCTAATATTTATTCAATATTACCCTGGACTGGTACCTGAAGTGGACGGCTGATCACCTATCCTAACTCCTAACTACTTAACCGTCACGCCACTTTCCCGAAGGGGTAGGCAGAGAAAATAGAACACACACCACTCTGTCTTTGCAAACATTATTCGCCTCTTCCACGTTCATGCATCTCATCATACATACCCACTGATTATTTCAACTCCTTACCTGACCGCTTTCAAGTATTTGGCATACCTGATCCTCCCAAGTTTTTCTCGGTTTTTCTCTGCTCCTTTTTACAACTAAATTTGCCTCATTAATTTGTTTGATTGTAATTTCTTCACTCATTCGTTCCACATGCCCAAACCATTTCAACACACCTTTCTCAATATTATCGATAATACTTATCTCAGCCTTGCATCCTTTCCTTTATATATCACCATTCGAACATCTTTCTTATGTGGTTTTGTCGCATTGCGAGATCGCATTTCGACAGCATTCGGTCTACTTTTATCCTTCTTTTGCCAACTCCATGATTCACTTCTTTATAGCAATGAAAGTCGCACTTGCTTGCTTAACACAAAATAATGACTATTAATTTTTCATATCCTGAATTGATTTTCATACATGATAACCTGTCCATCATATATCGCTCACTCCTTTAAACAACGTCATATATCAAAAATCGTAAATTTTCAGTTGTGTATGTTTTCAGAATGCCCAGAAAATGTACTATATCCCAGCAAAAGCGGCATATTTTTAACTTAATATTTACCCGCTACAGGGCAGAAAGTGTTGTTTTTGCATTTTGAAGAAAAGGTATTTTTAAATTATTTTTTTAAATACATTAAATATTTTTCAAATGGAGAAAAAATATTCAGCTTGTACCTAAAAAGATCTGTTGTACAGTAAAATGTTCAATAAGTGGCTTGATATTTATTTTTAATACATTTTATTATATTTTAAATTTTAAAAACGATCTCCTGGAAAATCAAGTTTTTTTTATGTATGACGTTGTTGAAAGGAGTGAGCGATATATGTTTATATTATCATTTATTTTCATATACATTTTGACACGTTTTATTTGGCACGTTATGATGTGGAACGTGTCTACCGAGGAATTCTACCGGGAATTCTTTGTAATGTACTTTCTATTATGCAAACATGTATGGTTTAACAAATGAAGTGCTATGGTTTAACAAATGAAGTGCATAAGAGCTACACTAGTTCATTATTTATTATTTATTTATATCTGCACATATATATATATATATATATATATATATATATATATATATATATATATATATATATATATATATATATATACATATATATATGTATATATATATATATATATATATATATATATATATATATATATATATATATATATATATATATATATATATATATATATATATATATATATATATATATATATATATATATATATATATATATATATATATATATATATATATATATATATATATATATATATATATATATATATATATATATATATATATATATATATATATATATATATATATATATATATATATATATATATATATATATATATATATATATATATATATATATATATATATATATATATATATATATATATATATATATATATATATATATATATATATATATATATATATATATATATATATATATATATATATATATATATATATATATATATATATATATATAGTATACAGTACATTTGTATTATTTTTTATGGATGTGACATCACTCGCTGGGTGTGACGTGTTCCCCATCGTTAGGGGATTCGTGTGTCGAGTTCGTTAAGCATTATTTATGGTCAAAATTTTCCACCCTGATGGAAGTTTGGCACTTACTCAGGATACAATGTTGCCCGCCGTAGCCATAAATCACCCCACTTTGCTCCAGCACATTACGACGCATTATTATCGGCAATATTAATGTACATCGGCAATTTGTTCCGATCAAATATTGTTAGTTATTGCTAGTTAACATAACGAAAATTGATCGAAAACTCAATTCGAGAATGCTTCGCAAATTTGAGAGCGTTGCTTTTGTAACCTTTTCCCCTCTGATCATCCAAAATTACACGAAGGCGGGTTACAAAATACCCCAGTTCATATTTGTATGGAAATCGTAGTACGCAGAGTCATCGGGACACTACGGCCGTGCCAACGCGCCGTCATCCGCCGACTGAGTGCGGGTAACGGGCACTAGAAAACGTAGGTCAAGTACGAAAACGTAAGTCAAGAAGTTTAGTTGTCTCACTCTCTCGTTATGGTAGTACCTTGTACCACATTTATTAGAGTGAACGAAATAATACGTCGCTACTAGACAAAAAATTAACGTGATGATCAATCAAATTGATTAATTGATTTTATCAATAACAGCACATATTAAGAAATATTTAATGATTTGAAATTATAAAAACAAAAAAAATGTAAGATTACAAAAAAAATGAAGTAGCTTTGTTAATACTAAAAAGTTATCGAAATAATATTTATACATAAGTATATATGGGGGATTTCAATCCCCTTGTTAGATTTGGCCAGGTTTAGCGAAGCTGGCAGTACAGAACGGATTCCTCGGCTGTCCAAACTCAAAACACAGTAAGGGACATTTTTTTATAGTATGTTTTTTTTGCATTTTTGGACTAAGTAGATTCTACTTAGTCCAATAATTTAAAAAAAACGTACTAAAAAAAATGTCCCTTACTGTGTTGTTTGGACAGCCGTCATGGTTTCAACTGTAACGTATGTAAGTGAAGTATAAAGTTGGCAATGAGAATGATGAAAGTAGACTGAATGCAGTCGAAATGCGATCTCTCAATGCGGCAAAACGATGCATGATAGATGTTCCAATGGTGAAATAAGGAAAGGATGCAAGGCTATAAAAATTAACAAAATATTATGTAAGCTACAAATTCAAACAGGTTTATCTGTTCTGTATATAATGGATATTGAAATTTGTGCCAATTTTGCATTTAGGAACTTATCAAGTTGCCTTTGAAGCTGCAATTCTATCATGATAATAAAAAGAAGAAGAAAAAAAAACATAAATTCAATGAAGTTAGTAATATGATATGGGATAAAGTCATCTTTAGGGCAACCAACTTACTGATTCAATGTTGAAAAATAATCATCGCATTTTTTAACAGTTCAGCATCAAGCCATTTTGATTTTTTTCTTCTACCGACAGTATTCTTAAACAAAAGGATGTATGATAGATGTTTAAATGGTGAAATAAGGAAGGGATGCAAGGCTGAGATAAGCATTATCGATAAAATTGAGAAAGGTGTGTTGAAGTGGTTTGGGCATGTGGAACGAATGAGTGAAGAAATAACAGTACACGTAAAACGACTTTATAAGGCGAATGTAGTTAGAAATAGAAGCAGATAAAGACCGTGAAAATCATGATTGATTACTAAGTACTTCAGCAGTAAAATGTTTATCATCTTCTTCTAAAACTTGCAATGATCAGGTATTTCAAATACTCGAAAGCGGTCAGATCAGGAGTCGAAATAATCGGCGGTATAACCGCCCAGATAAATGCCCAGACTTCCATATTATTCTTCATCTTTGATGAGATATCGAAAAATAATTTGTAATGGTATGTTCATTGAAAGCATTTTTTTTAAATATAGAATGGCGTTGCACATGTAATACAATGCTTTTGCCAATGTCAAGTTAATTGAATTCTGCATTATAAAATATGATAGACTATAAATTATAAATTACGTCCGCCTCCGTAGTGTAGTGGTCAGCACGCTCGGTTACCGCACTGGAGGTCCCGGGTTCGATTCCCAGGGGGGGTCAAATTAATATAAGTGATTTTTTCACTCTTATATTTAATCAATATTACCTTGGACTGGTACCGGAAGCGGAGGGCTGATCACCTTTCCTTCACGTGTTAACGATCAAGATAACACTGCGTTTGTATGATGCAGTGCCCTATGCACCATTGGGGTACGGATAAGGGTTTGAATGAATAAATTATAAAGATAAACTATAAATTTATTCCATTTAATTTCAGAAAAACAACTAACAGTCTGTACAAAATTGGGTTCCTGCTCGCCAGGACGAGATGGATATCTGTAGGGAGGGGAATAAGCGGGGCAAGAGATTTAAAAAAAAATGGCATTTGGTCATTTATTGGGCAAACAAAGAATATGTGGTTAAGGTCTCCCTCTTCAAAACGAGCATTTAAAGCATTAGTGACCCTTGATTTTTTAACTCGGTTGAACGTTCAAATATAACTGGAGCTTGAAAGATATTGTATTTATGTATCTTACGAGTATAATAACTCCAAGCCGAATCTATAATTTGGCCTGAGGTTGAGTTTGTTAACTTTGTCTCACGGATAATTACACAATGTCAACTTTTTAAATAATTCACACAAATTTCACAGAAAGCGTCGTAAAGTTAATGCCGCGATATAATAAAAGTGTTCCTTGACTCTGGGTTTATTTTTGGATTTTTAGTACCCAAATTACGCGAACAAAAAATTCATATCTAATGTGCTTATTTTAATAGGCAAAACTTAAAGTAATGGGTGGCCAACACAGATAAGCTTTAGCCCAAGGCGACGGGCCGAAAAATGTAATTACATTTTTTTTTTATATAATGTAATAATTTTTTTTTTTTTTGATATCTCATCAAAGATGAAGAAGAATATGGAAGTCTGGGCATTTACGGGGCTTACGACCGTCATAGGCTGGTTTAAGTGATCACTTTACACACGTGTAACATTCACCAATTCTACCCATTATTGACAACCACACTACTCAAATTCTTGGAAGTTCTATATATATGAACCAATTTAGAAACCTTGTTCATGAATCACTAGAACTTCACTAGAGACATCTATTGGTGAGATGTAAAGAAGCTTTTTATTAAGCAGAAACTCTTATATTAGTATGTGAGATCCGAATCCTGGATTATAATCACACACATGAGAAACGCCAGAAAATACCATTTTCATTTTTATTATTAAGCTTATAATTTGACCAGATAATTTATTTACAACATTTTGAATGTGTCCAAATACTTGTTCACAAAATCTGGATTATCTCCAAATACAGGAGTTATTTTCATATTTTTTTTTTTTGATATCTCATCAAAGATGAAGAAGAATATAAAAAATATAAAGAATATAAAAAAAATATAATATAATATAAAGAATATAAAAAAATAATAATAATAATAATATGAAAATAACTCCTGTATTTGGAGATAATCCAGATTTTGTGAACAAGTATTTGGACACACTCAAAATGTTGTAATGTAATCATATTTTTAAATCATATTTTTTAAATCATATTTTCATATGGTGTACGAGTGCGTGGAAGTTTTTGGTAAGGAAAGGGTAATTAACTATGAGTATTTAAATGATTTAGAATTTAGTACATAAACCCTGATGATGACAAGGTTCTTGTCGAAACCGGTTGGATAAAGTGTACCAATAAAAAAAGTGGTTACAACAAAGTTGTTTAATTTTATAAAGTTATGTATAAACTTTACGAAAAACATTCAAGAAATTACATTATTATCATAATTTAAATTTTACTTATAAATAATATTTAAATGAAAAGTAAATACCACTACTTCTTCACGTCTATTGGTGGTATTATTTACCATGTAAAATATGAACTAAGGCAAGAGATTCGATATCCCGCAATTTAATTTTCTTTAAATCCTGGTAATATACGTAACGTACTCGCATTTTTTTGCCTAAAACACCGTTTTTGTGTGAAAAAAATAATTTTCATCGAATGAAATATGGTTTTGAAAAGAAAAGAGTTATTGAAAGGCAAGAAGATAAAAATATTTTCAACAATAAAAATATTCTAAAAAACGGACAAATTCTTGTACATATTTTGAACAAAAATTGCGTGCAGTACCACACGCGCAGCTTCTTGCGCAGCCGGGCGCTTACCGCAAAAAATATATACAAATGGCAAATCGTAATAATTTTATTTTCATGACCTGATGATGGAATGTTTTGCCGATTTTCCGTGGTATTACACAAAGTGAACAAGGGATGATAAGGACCAGTGGCGGTACTTCCCTAGAAGCCCAAAAGCCCGGCTTGCCTAACAACTTCAAATAAAAATGACTAAATCTTGACCAAATGATTAAAAATACATAATTAATGTATGACTTTTTTAAAATTATCGCGCGCTTATATGATTATTAAACACTATGCATGCCATTATATGGTGATGATTGATTTCTGAGGAAGATATTTTGTTACAGTGAACATTTTCTTTATTGAAAGGTGATGGCTATACCTTACAAAAGTTACATGTATGCATATTTTTATATTGATTACAATTCATTGTTTATATTTATAATACTTTCTGGGTGCTTACTACACTGGGAATGATATGAGGTGAAGAAATTATTGGTACATCATGTATTCACGAATGTGAAAAATAATGGGCTTGCCTTACTGGTAAACCCTAGGCACGCCACTGATAAGGACAGTGTTTTAATTGTTTTTTTTTAACACCTTTTATGTATTGAAAAAATAAGTTTTTCTTCGAAATAAATACATGGTTTTGATAAAAAAGAGTTATTAAAAGGCAAGGAGTTAAAAAAAATGTATAAATTTTTTTTTTTGATAAAGATTCATAAAAAAAATCAAATTCCAATAAATATTCTAAATATGTACGTGATTTCATTAACCATTTTTTTTCATTGTAATTTAATTTTTTTTTTAAATGTGCCCTTGGCACGAGAAAACTAAGTTAGGGCACACTATTGTATTGTGTAATTTGTAATTATGCATATGAGATTTAAAAAAAAAGCGAAATCATGAAAAAGAGTTTTATAAGATGGCGACCTCTGCAAAAAAAAAGTTTATTATGTCTATGTATTTTTAAATGAATGTATATATATGAAGTATTTAAATATACTTACATATATAGTTAACAATTAAATGTTTCAATAAAAAAATAAAATAAAAAAAACTACCTGTTCCATCTTCAAACCCTTATCCGCACCCCAAAGGTGCATAGGGCACTGCATGATATAAACGCAGTGTTATCTTTGATCGTTAACACACGAAGGAAAGGTGATCAGCCCTCCGCTTCAGGTACCGGTCCAGGGTAATATTGAATAAATATTAGGGTGAAAAATACTTATTTTACCCACCCCTGGGAATCGAACCCGGGACCTCCAGAACGGTAACGGAACCTCCGAGCGTGCTGACCATTACACTATGGAGACGGACGACCTGTTCCATAGGTAAGATTTTTATTTTTTTAAATGATCATACCTCTCTCAAGTGCAAAATTTTTAAATATTTACATATCTCTGAATTTTCTGTGTACTAAAATAACACAGCTGTACCTAATCATAATTTCAATGTTACACTTCATAAGAATAAATATGATGCAACGAACGAAATTCCACATAAAAATAACTCCTATTTTATTTATTGTTTCGGCATTAACTTTGTGGTAAGACATGTTACAATGATTAAAGAAAACACTTCGTTTTTTACCACTTGAGTTTTATTATAGACTACATGTTTCAGAAGTTAAACTTCCATCATTCAGATCTGTATAGTAACTATAATAACTATAGTTATTAAACAGACCTGATTGATGGAAGTTTAACTTCTGAAACATGTAGTCTATAATAAAACTCAAGTGGTAAAAAACGAAGTGTTTTCTTTAATCATTGTAAAATAACTCCTTATTGGGGATAATCCATATTGGTGAACAAGTATTTGGACACACTCAAAATGTTGAAACAAATGGTCAAATAAGCTAAAATAAAAAATGAAAAGGATATTATTGTGTGTGTGTATATTATGATTATAATCCAGGATTCGGACCTCACATACTAATATAAGAGTTTCTGCTCAATAAAAAGCTTATTTTCATATATTATTTCGAGAAATAAAAATACTTTGTGTTCTGATCCACTCACATTTTTATTTAACCAACTAGTTTCGGCAACAGCCTGTTGCCCTCTTCAGGTTACATTTATTACTAGTAATAAATGTAACCCTGAAGAGGGCAACAGGTTGTTGCCGAAACTAGTTGGTTAAATAAAAATGTGAGTGGATCAGAACACAAAGTATTTTTATTTCTCGAAATAATATATCAAGATGATCCACAAAGTTAATGCTTTCAATATTCAAAACACAGTTTATTTTCATCTCACCAATAGATGTCTCTAGTGAAGTTCTAGTGATTCAAAAACAGGGTCCTAAATTGATTCGTATATATAGAACTTCCAAGAATTTGAGTAGTGTGGTTGTCAATAATGGGTAGAATTGGTGAATGTTACACGTGTGTAAAGTGATTACTTAAACCAGCCTATGACGGTAGTCAGCCCCGTAAATGCCCAAACTTCCATATTATCCTTGACGAGAAAATAATAATATGAAAATAATATTTTCTAGCGTTTCTCATTTTAGTGGGATTCGGACCTCACATACAAATGAAAGAGTTTATGCTTAATAAAGAAATTCTCTCATCCCACCACACATGTCTCTAGTTAAATTCCAGTGAAGTCAAACACTTTGTTACGAGTTTGATCAATATATCTAGAAGCTCCAAGAATTTGAGTAGTGTGGTTGTCAATCATGAATGTAGAATTAGTGAATGTTACACGTGTGTAAAGTGATCACTTAAATCAGCCTATGGCGGTCGTAAGCCCCGCAAATGCCCAGACTTTTATTTTCGTCCTCATCTGTGTTGAGATGTCAAAAAAAATTAAAAAATTCAACTCATTTATGTTTATTTTTGTATTTACTATATGCTAAAACAATCCTTACTCGTGCATATAATAATTACTTACACATAACACAAGAATGCACCTCCCAGCAAAGCACATAAATCACAGTTAAAACAATTATAGTAACGTACATAGAACTACAAGATCCAAATACAGAAACACATCAAACAAAACTTGTATTAAAAAAATGTATTAAAATAAATATCAAGTTACTTATTGAACTTTTTACGGTGTAACAGATCTTTTTAGGTAAAATCTGAAGGTTTTTTTTCCATTTGAAAAATATTTAGTATATTTTTTAAAAATAATAATAAACAATACCTTTTCTTCAAAATGCAAAAACAAAACTTTCTGCCCTATAGCGGGTATGCCGCTTTTGCTGGGATATAGTACATTTTCTGAAAATTGACAATTTTTTATAAATGACGTTGTTAAAATGAGTGAGCGATATATCTTTTGGTCAAAATATTTCGTATTGATGGTGACATCACTATGAATTCAAATGGTAGCAAAAATTGATGTACATACATAAAATATATAAAACATATTTAAACTAACGTGCAATAGAGATGATAAATACAAATAAAACTGCATTATAATGATAATAAAAGTTTATGTAAACAAAATAGGTACTAACTGTCAACGAAAAACGCAGTCCGAATTCACTTCCAAAACGATGACTCCAGAAATCATTTTACACCGAAAAAACACTTGAAACTTGTCGTCGAAACTAAATTATAATATGGAATACAATGTCTCACACAATTCAATAGGTAAATCACACAAACTTTCTTTTAAAACAATATTATTTTAATATCAATATCATACGAGCTGTCGAGTTCTGTCACACGTTTCGTAGCGCGCCAACAACGCGACCGACATCTACCGGTGCCGTGAGAAAACTGAAAAAAACTGGCGGCTGGATCTTCAACGCGGAGCGCGGAGTAATTCAGGCAAGTACCTACATATTAGTAAAAAAGTTACAAGTAAAACTAAGATTTTAAGATAATATCTCTTTATCACTTGTATCTTTTTGTGTTAAGCATTAATTTTGCCAGTTTGCACTTTTGATTTGTTGATATGTGCGCGGCAGTGCACTGATTATAGAAAAAATGTAGGTAAGAATGTTCTATAATGTTCCTACGAATTTTTCAAGGTGTATTTTTTTGCATACATAAAATGTATTAAGAGTTTTTTTATTGAATTTTGTTGATTTAAACGGAAAATTCATTAAAATCTCATTTGAATTGCGATGTCTGCAGTACTTTGATTATACCCGCTATTATTTTTAATGAAACAATATAAAACAAACTATCTTTCATCTTCCTGTTCTATTCACTTCTTCCACATTCACGGATCTCTATGAATTTCGTGGTGATCATTTCAACTCCTGACCACCTTTAAGTATTTGAAATACTTAATCATGCCATGTTTTCCTCGGTCTTCCTCTGCTTCTATTATCAACCACATTCGCTTCATACTTTTCGCCGAAATTTGAGTAATGCGGCTGTCAATCATGGGTAGAATGGTGAATGTTACACACTCTACAAAGTCATCACTTAAACCAGCTTATGACAGGTTATAAGCCGTGGAAACGCTTAGGCTTAAATATATGTTTAGATATAAATAAAAATATAGTTTTTTTTTAAACGGATCAACCCACAAAGCTTCTACTTTTAAAGGCTTGTCTGCAAGTAGGATAGTAAGAATAGGGAAGGTAAATGTGAAAAATACATCACAAACACCCAGACCAATTGAAAATAAATATTTCCTGAATTTATTTTGCACTTGGCGGGAATTGAATCGGCGATGCCAGTTTCGCAGTCGAGCGTCTACCCAACTACACTACGGCGCCTAGAATGTTAGGGTTACCTACACAACGAAGTTAAAGCGTTAACTTATGTACTCATGATTTTATTTTTTGTATTCTGTATGTATCATATATTGTAACTGTTGTTCTTCCTTCCAATAAAATAAAATAAAATAAAATAAATAAAATAAACTTATGCCCAGGGCTTGTGAACGAAATCTTCTTATTATTCAACTCTTATCTGAACCCGATGGTGCATAGGGCACTGCATCATATAAACGCAGTGTTACCTTGATCGCTAACAAACGAATAAAAGGTGATCAGCCCTCCGCTTCAGGTATCAGTCCAGGATTATATCTAATAAATATTAGAGTGAAAAAATACTTATATTTATTTGAAACCCTCCTGGGAATCGAACCCGGGACCTCCAGAGCGGTAGCCGAGTGTGCTGACCATAACACTACGGAGGCGGACGAAATGGGATTTAGTAAATCATTTCATAAAATGAAAAAAAATCTTACAATGATTAAAGAAAACACTTCGTTTTTTACCACTTGAGTTTTATTATAGACTACATGTTTCAGAAGTTAAACTTCCATCATTCAGGTCTGTATAATAACTAATAATTCAGGTCTGTATAATGTTATTATACAGACCTGAATGATGGAAGTTTAACTTCTGAAACATGTAGTCCATAATAAAACTCAAGTGGTAAAAAACGAAGTGTTTTCTTTAATCATTGTAACATGTCTTACCACAAAGTTAATGCCGAAACAATAAACAAAATAAAAACTTGGTTTGTATAGCATATTTTGGGTGATTCTCCCAAATGATATTTTTACTAAAAAAACAACCCGAGCAATTTTAAATACTCGGAAAGAAATTTTCAAATACACAACGTTTATTATTCTTAATTAGCGTTTTGCACCGACCAACTTTCAAACGAATATAAATGAGGAGCCCGGATGAAAATAATGGTAGACATTTGGAATTGAAAATTGAGTTTATGTTGTAATTTAGACACAAAATATAATTTAGCACTATACGCATATATAAAAATGTATTTTATATATCGTTGTCATACAGGAGAAAGTGACCAAGTGCATTTTTGTACAAAAACGTGATCTTTTAATTTCTTACTAGCTTAATATTGCCCTGAAAAAATTCCCAAAGGATTTTAAACTTACAACTAGATTTTAAACTTGCAACTTTTCGTTAGTTGGTCACTTTCTCCTGTACGACTACGATATGTATGTATACAGGAGTCCCATAATCTAAGGTATTCATTCCCTTTAAGGGGTGTTAGGCCAGCTTACGACTCCAAAAAATCGCCTTAGTTTTCGAAATATTTCCACTTTATGAATTTCACCTTAGATCAGTTTTTTGAGTACCACTTCTTCAAATTTTCATATTTTAGGATTCTAATTTTCGTTTCATAATACTGAATAAGTATTCTATTTATCACAGTCCAAAATATTACCAATACTGGCTTGCCTTGGTGGAAAAAAATATATTAATTCCTGGTCAATGATTTTAAAATAAATATTTAGGTAACTTTGACTCTTCGCCCTGAAAATAATATTATATTTCACGCTAACCTGGCAAGTTATTTAAAAAAGTGTTTAATTTATGTCATTTTAAAAATGGTATTACATTTATTTTGTTTTACTTTAGAAAAAAGATATTGCTTTTTTAAAGCAAAATGAGCTGATTGAATTATTATTTCATTTTTTAGGAATTCCGATGTAAACAATTGCTTTTATTCATTTAAGTGAAAAATGTTTATTTTTAATAAAATTATATTTGTGTTTTATTGTGAAACATAAATTATAATCCTAAAATATGAAAATTTGAAGAAGTGGCCCTCAAAAAACTGATCTAAGGCGTAGTTGTCCGAAAAATTATTATTGGTATTTACAGGGCTAATGACATGTCGTAAGCCCTGTTAATACCCAGATTGCCATATTCATATTCATTTATATTAAGATATTAACGTAACATTGCTCCATCTTTATTTTTAAAAAAATATTGGTTGCAATTATAACATTTAACGTTTGTACTGACATTTCTTGGTGGAACTGCATTTTATAGAATTAAATAACGACTATGTAACTTTTTCCACATGAATTTTATTTGACCAGCAACTGGTTTTCGTCGTAACCGACATCATCAGTCTGGTGATGACATACCAGTCTGATGATATCAGTTAACACGAAACCCTGTTGCTGGTCATATAAAATTCATATGGAAAAAGTTACATGGTTATTATTGTTGGTTGGTTTTATTCTACCAATTATACCATCGATCGACTCAAATGCCATTTTTGCGTTTTAATTGTAACTTTCTCCATTTCCTTCAATTTAAGGAAACAATAAACCTTGGTTACTACCTCTTAACAGCGTAAATCTTCCCACAGACTCCAACTCCATCTGAAGGCAGGAGTTTTCAAACTTTTTATCTTCAAACTTGGCTCTCGCGAGTTCTTTCATCCATTGCTTGGCAATATTTCTAAATTACGAAATTTCTGAATTTCGCAGTAATTTTCTCAGTACAAAAAACAAAGTAGGGTAAATAACGATATACAAATTGAATCAAAACATCCCTAGCATCTATTTTTCTTATGGCATCACAACATGCTAAAAATCTCAATTCTAAATGATTTTTTTAAAACTAACTAACAAGGCAGCACTGGAGCGCAGTGTAGTCATTGTCAAAGCAAACATCATCTCTCAATTTATGTATTAATTTTAAATCAAACACAGATTTTTTGAGTCTACTAAGTTGTATTTTATTAACAAAAACACATAAAAAATTATATTGTGACAATTGTTTCGCCTTGTTAGGGCATTATCATAAGGACCGTAGTCCATTTGATCTTCATATTCGTTTGATTATGCCCTAACAAGGCGAAACAATTGTCACAATATAATTTTTTATGTGTTTTTGTTAATAAAATACAACTTAGTAGACTCAAAAAATCTGTGTTTGATTTAAAATTAATACATAAATTAAAATGGAGTTCTACAAATTAAACGCCAAATCAATAAATAAATATCATCTCTCAAAGTGATTAGTATTTTTTTTTTATATATTTTAAATAAGAAGTTACAAAAAAATTTTCAACGTTCCAAGGACCCAACTCTAAAATTTAGAATAAGCTTCACATACGGTGTTTCAAAATGATGCGGAATGCATCGAAACACGTGTCACAGTAGATTTTAAGAAATAATAATAATAATAATAAAACCCTTATCCGCACCCCAATGATGCATAGGGCACTGCGTCATATAAACGCAGTGTTATCTTGATCGTTTACACATGAAGGAAAGGTGATCAGCCCTCCGCTTCAGGTACCAGTCCAGGGTAATAATATTGAATAAATATTACAGTGAAAAAATCATTTATATTTATTTTACCCCCCTTGGGAATCGAACCCGGGACCTCCAGAACGGTAGCCGAGCGTGCTGACCATTACACTACGGAGGCGGACAAGATCTAAAATAAAATAAAACATTTTTTAAAAAAAATCAATTGATCAATAATACAAAGGTTGAACACCTCTGGACGAAACCACGCGCAAAGAGATTCCCACGCTTATGAATCATCGCGAGAACACCTTCATAAGAGCATTATGGAAAACTGTACCCATTGTAAAAAGGGACCATCCTAGAAATGTATTTTAATTAAAGTTATATAACAAAAACAACTATTTACCTTTTTTCACTTTTATTTTATTTGACAAGTGATTGGGTTTCGTAACGACGAAACCCGGTCACTGGTCTAACTAACTAACCATCAAGCTACTTCCCTGAGAGGGTAGGCAGAGAGAAAAGAACGCCACACCAATATTTTGTACACAATCTTTGCCTCTTCCACGTTCATACAGCTCCTCATACATACACGCCAATTATTCCGACTTCTGACCTGACCACTTTCAAGTATTTGAAATACTTGATCATGCCAAGTTTTCCTACGTCTTCCTCTGCTTCTATTAGCAACCACATTTGCCTCGTAAATTTGTTTAACTATCCTTTCTTCAGTCGTTCGATTTACATGCCCAAACCATCTCAATACACCGTTCTATTTTTTTTAATAATGTGTATATTTGATGATGCTGGAATAAGCATTATCAGTATTCAACATTTTGAGTGTGTCCAAATACTTGTTCACAAATCTGGATTATATCCAATTAGGAGTTTTTATTTTATTTTTTGTCGAAAGCCCCGTAAATCCTCTGACTTCCATATTTTTCTTCATCTTTGATACGATGTCAAAAAAAATGTATAAATATCTAAAAAAATATATATATATATATATATATGAGTATATATTTTATTTATTTTCAAGTTAAGACGAATTTGTTCTGTTCTCTCTGCCTACCCCTGCGGCGAATCGGCATTATGCTTTGTTAGCTAGTATTTTTTATTTATCATTCCAGCGACAAGGCGCACGCGAGTTTGAGGTCTTCCTTCAAGTGGTACTCGGTGAAAACAGATTTAGAATCACTGGACGCAAGACGTCAACAAGTTCATATGATTAAATTGTGAGTCTAATACATAATAACGCCCTTTTGACATTCAGCCACATTGTCGGAAAAAATATTTGAGCAGTCTGATCTTTAAAGGTGAACGAGTCATTGATCAAAATACGACTTCATATTTCATAGCGTAATATAATACACTACTGATATTGAGGCATTGCATATAAGTATATGAAAGATGTAGCCAATAGGTAACTATTTATTTTGCTTTGATTGTGATAATATAAATGTAAGAATTTTCTTCTTCTTTTTCTTCTTCTTCTTCTTCTTCGTCTTCTTCTTCTTCTTCTTCTTCTTTAGTTAGGACTGTGTCCTGTTATTCTCATGGGAGGTGGAAGATCAGCTGTCTCTCCATCGCCATCGTTTAGGTGGTCTTGTAATGAATAAATAATTTAGTCAAATTATAAGCTGCATAAAAATTTTAAATCATGTTTTCATGTGTTTTCCAGCATATAAAAGAATCCGGTTAGGATCTTGTATAGATCTGAATAAAAGAGTCTCTGCTAATTTAAAGTTCAGCCACATTGATATGTGGTCCGTAGGGTGAATATTGACATGTCGTTAGCCTCCGGTCAGCACGCTCGGCTACCGTACTGAATGTCCCAGGTTCGATTCAACAGGAGGGGGGTCAAATAAAAGTGATTTTTTCACTCTAATATTTATTCAATATTACCCTGGACTGGTACCTGAAGTGGAGGGCTGATACCTAAGACAGCGTCGGCATAGATTGTTTCACATTCCTATACAAAGGACCAACCTGCCGATGGGTATGCCTGTAGGAAGAGCTACCGCTATGTTGAACAATTCTCATTGATATTGATCTGTTCCTTGTGTCTGAAGGAGTTTTCCGAAGCGGGATTCTTCTACACCTTTAGCATAGTATTCTTGCATATTCTCTATTTTAATGTATACGCTTTAAATTTTGAGTTTGTAATGTATTTGTTAATTGGAAATAAATAAATTGAATTGAAATTGAAATTGAATCACCTTTCATGTGTTAACGTTCAAGATAACACTGCGTTTATATGATGCAGTGCCCTATGCACCATTAGGCGCGGATGAGGGTTTGAAGGAGACCTTTATTAAAGTACCTACCTATTATAAGGTACCCTATGTAATAAATTGTAGGCGTATAGGGTATTTGATCTATCTACTTCAATTCGTACGGTAAATATACCGCGCAATCGTTACATTTATGATAATTTCTCGGTTGAATCCATTCCTCTCTAGACTAACATAATATTAGGAATGTCTAATCAAACAGAACGGTTCCTAGAAATATTAGACTATCACTTTAGGATCTACATTTAATAAGTAGCTGAGGTAGGAGTTCCTATTATCTACCCTTTTGCAAAAAGATCCCATCCCGTGACTACAGCTTTTATGTAACATCGATTTTAGTAGAAGGTAGTACAGTAAAATCTCGATAATCACTACTACCATCACGCCGCACTCTTCTGTCCTAACATACACTCCTCGCCTCCTTCACATCCGTACATCTAGTCATACATGCCTTCCGATTATGCAGACTTTTGACACCACCAGATTTTAGGTTCTGATTGATCTGATCGTGCCAAGTCTTTATCGGTCGTCCTCGTTCTGTTTTCCATTCGCCACATATATTTTCTTGGTCATTCTCTCTTGATCGTTAACACATGAAAGAAAGGCGATCAGCCTTTCGCTTCAGGCACCAGTCCAGGGTAATATTGAATAAATATTAATGTAAAAATTTCCCTATATTTTTGTGATCCCCTCCCCCCTTGGGAATCGAACCCGAGACCCCCAGCATGGTGGCCGAGCTGACCATTACACTGCGGAGGCATAATATCAATTTTTAATGTTATTATGCAAATTTCTCTTTGCTCGTTTGCGCTGTATGACAATGAATAAAGATCTACATAATATATTTTAATTATTGCTTTATTGCCACATAATTTTTAATTAATTCATACAATGCCCAAAACATTACCGCACCCGTGAATCATCTCTTCCGGTTCCGGAATGTGTTCATGTTTTGCAAATTCGAAATGCGACGGAAATAGGAACTATTACCGCGCGTACTTACCCACTGGGTCAATTAGGGTTGCCACATATTCCGGTTTAAATTATCCATTTTTTTTCATGTGATGTGGCAGGGCTGTGGTTACAGTAAAACCTCGATATAACTATAAAACGGAAATTTGATGACGTATGCGAACACACGTTTTTCGTTTTATAAAAATATCTAAAGTTTAAACCTTCATATATCCCCTATTTCTCTACAGATTTCAATAAGAATGCTACCGATAGTCTTGTGATTTTTTTTATATTAATTTATTAGCTAATAATCACACATCGTGATATTAATCCATTGAAGTAGGTAGATCAAATACCCTATAAGCCTATAATTTATTACTTTGGGTACCTTATAATACAATATATATAATATAATATAAAACCCTTATCCGCACCCCAATGGTGCATAGGGCACTGTGTCTTATAAACGCAGTGTTATCATGATCGTTTTACTTATGAAGGAAAGGTGATCAGCCCTCCGCTTCAGGTACCAGTCCATGGTAATATTGAATAAATATTAAAGTGAAAAAATCACTTATATTTATTTTTACCCCCCTTGGGAATCGAACCCGGGACCTCCAGAACGTTAGCCGAGCGTGCTGACCATTACACTACGGAGGCGGACAATATAATACAATAGGTAGGTAATTTATTAAAGGTCTTCTTCTTCAAACCCTCATCCGCGCCTAATGGTGCATGGGTAAAACCTCGATATAACGGACTAATTGGGGGGAGGGGGTGCCTGTTAAAGCCGAAAGTCCGTTATATTTCCGTCCGTATGTCCGTCTCTCCTCTACACACTCCTTGTTTTTACTAACTATAGACAGAACTCATATTGATGACGAACTTTAAATGCAATTTTAATGCAATCCCGAAAACGTTTAACATAGACTTGTTAAAAAATAACCACATTAGTGTGCGTCGTTTACTCTCGAATAATGGTTAATTGCGCATATGTATGTGTATGTGTGTGTGTGTGGGTGTGTGTGTATATATGTGTGTAGTGTGTCTATGTGAGCGTATGTTTGTGTGAGTGTATTTGTTTTCGAATGAAATTTGTTATATACCATGTATCTATTTGTGAAAACCTATAATTGGTTTTGTGTTAATTGTTTTATTTACTGTCAAGTATAAGAAGCTGTTGGTTTTTCAAAATAAAATTTTAAAAAAAAACTATTTTTGTCTGCATCTCACATTTATTGTTCAAGATATTTACCGCATAGGAAAACCGTATGACTCTTATTTATTTTTTTACAAAAATGTTCATATTAGTATATAACCACTCACCGAGATTTTTATGTCTACCGGTTTCGAGATGTACCCGTCTCTTCGCCATGACAATCACTACCACAGCATGCAAACAAAACTACACTTCACTACCATAGCACTATTTACACACATTGCCATGGTAGTGAAGGGTAGTATTGTTTGCATGCTGTAGTAGTGATTGTCCTGATGAAGAGACGGGTACGTCTCGAAACCGTTAGACATAAAAATCTCGGTGAGTGGTTTTATACTAACATTATTAACATTTTTGTAAAAAAAATAAGTAAAAATGACTAACCACAAAGTAAATGTATTTTTTTTTATACTTGAAGCACTATCTTTGTAATTTTCGATTTTATAATTAAAATGATTGATACCAGTCTTGATAAAGAAGCGGTTAGCGTCGAAACCGGTAGACATTATAATTAAGTTATAATTAAATATTTTAAACAAAGTTACATTTTAATTACAAAGTAAATGCTTTAAATATTGATAATATTGAGAATACATTATGACTGTCTACTGTGTGGGTTTAATCGTGCTGGTTCGCAGCAAGACTAAGTGGCAACCCTACATGAATTTACATAAATATTTTATGCTAATAGATCTATGTAGATTCAAAGTTTCTGGAATGGTTTACGATACCTGAAATTCGCCTTTGGCATCGCCCCATTTGTCACAGTCCCCGTACTGAGTATTCAAATCAGCCAGCTATATTACACACGTATTAATTATATGTATTCTCGTATGCGGGAACTCGAATTATCATTTCACCGACAGTGAAGATGCATGGGCACACATTACTCGTATACACTTATATGGAAGAAACCCATGTATGAGGAACCACATAACATATCGCTCACTGCTTTCAACAACGTCATACATCAAAAAACTTGATTTTTCAGGATATCGTTTTTTAAGTTAAAAAATATAATACTAAGTATTAAAAATAAATATCAAGACACTTATTGAACTTTTTACTGTGCAACAGAACTTTTTATGTAAAACCTGATTGTTTTTTCTCCATTTGAAAAATATTTAGTATTTTTTTTAAATAATTGAACAATACTTTTTATTCAAAATGCAAAAACAACACTTTCTGCCCTGTAGCGGGTAAATATTAAGTTAAAAATATGCTGCTTTTGCTGGGATATAGTACATTTTCTGGGCATTCTGAAAACATGCACAACTGAAAATTGACGATTTTTTTATATATGACGTTGTTGAAAGGAGTCTCTCACTCTCACTCTCATATGTAAGTAGATACTGCTGAATTTTCTTTTCTAATTATTTAAAAAAAAAATTATTATAGTATAATTTACGAAGTAAAGCATGGGGCTGGAATAATAATAATAATAAAACCCTTATCCGCACCCCAATGGTGCATAGGGCACTGCGTCATATAAACGCAGTGCTATCTTGATCGTTTACACATGAAGGAAAGGTGATCAGCCCTCCGCTTCAGGTACCAGTCCAGGATAATATTGAATAAATATGACAGTGAAAAAATCACTTCTATTTATTTTACCCCCCTTGGGAATCGAACCCGGGACCTCCAGAACGGTAGCCGAGCGTGCTGACCATTACACTACGGAGGCGGACGCTGGAATAGATGGGGCAAAACGATGTTCCAATGGCATATTTAATTATTTATTTCTTTAATATACATGAACATATAATTTATCTGAATTTCGGTTCTTTAGGTATAGCCTGTGTTGAGCCGAAATACTTGCATTGACAAATATTTAAATAATATACTATTTTATATTCTTATTCTTTGTAAAAAAAAAGTACAACTAACTAAACCGCGCTAATAAAACAACAATATAGCTAAACAGCGTTATAGTGAATTAGCGTTATAGTGAAACAGCTTTATACCTAGTGAAACAACATTATAGTTACACAGTGTAATAGTGAAACAGCGTTATATTATAACATCGTTATAGTGAAAAGCGCTATATCTAAACAGCGTAATAGGTAATTAGAGTTTTAGTGAAACAGAGTTTAAGTGAATCAGCGTTATAGAGAAATAGCGTTATAGTGTAACAGTGTTACAATGAAATAGCATTATAGCAAAACAGCGTTATATCATAACAGTTTTTATTAACAAAATAGCGTTATAGCTAAACAGAGTTACAGTGTAACAGCGTTATAGTGAAACAGCGGTTTAGTGAAACAAAAATTTAGCAAAACAGCATCATAACGAAATAGCATTATAGTAAAACAGCGTTTTGGCAAAACAGCGTAAACAAAATAGCGTTAGGTAAATCTGCACTATTTCAAAAAAGCGTTATAGCGAATCAGTGTAAATTGGAGTCGTGTTAGGCGGGTATTACTATATTCTTTTCTGTGCGTGGAATCGTACAATAAACCGAAATGATTAACATTTCATCCCTAATTTATATGAAATATATGAGGTATTCCAATTACATAAATAATATCCATGCCTCCAGACATATGGTCATCATACTTAAAGTGTGTGACTTTTCAAACTGCCTACGGCGATGGCCGTCTAGGATGGGATACAAAAAACCTAATATCGCTGGAGCAGCGTACTAAGCACAAAGGCCGTATCTACGATCAGAGACTGCTTAGAGAAATAATTATTGTCATAGCATTATAGCAATATTTTGGGGGTGTCCAAATCCTTCACACTTCATTTGTGTGAGTTTGCGGAATCAGTTCTGTGGTTGTTTTGAGTAAAAAAAAATATGAGAGAATATTTGTTTTTTTTTTATAATTTACCCAAATATTTCCATTTCATATTATTTCTGTGAGCCTAAGCGGCTCATTATTAGAAATAGGTATAAAATTATGGTAGAGTGGGTTCGAACCGAGAAACTTTGACGTAAGAGTCCGCGACACTAACCACGGGATCACAACCCGCCGTTAATTTAGCAGAGACCCTTTTACGACGAATTTATGAGACAAATGTAGTTGGTAACAGAAGCAGAGGAAGTCCGACGAAACCTTGGCATAATAATAATAGTGTTGGATGATTTATGTAGTGCCATTTTCGTAAAATAGTGCCTCAAGGGGTCAAGGTCAGGATTCGAATATTCGGCGGGTATGTATGAGGAGATGGTACGGCATTCTATTCTCTCTTCCTGCTCCTGCGGGGAAGCGGTAATCCATGTTGATTTTTTGTTTAACACACCGTTTTTGTATTGAAAAATGGTTTTTATCTTCGAAATAAATACATATATGGCTTTAAAAAGAAAAAGAGTTATTGAAAGGTAAAGAGATCCAAAAATGTATTTTTTTTATTTGCATACTTTTAAAAAAATGTTCACGGAAATACGTCCTGTCTCTAGCGCAGCCGGTCGTGTTCTGAATTTGTACGTTTGAGATCTCAGCCTCAAACGTCAGTTACCCCTATTATCTTTAGTATGGTCGTATATCAACCAATGTGATACCAGATACAAATACAGTAAAACATCGATATAACGGACTAATTAGGAGAGAGGGTGTCCGTTAAAGCCAAAAGCTCGTAATAAAAAAATGGGTTTAAATTAAATTTTCAAAAACATTTTTTTATATATGAAGACTGTATTTATATATATAAATATGCAATACAAAACGAAAACAAATTACTATGTATTGTCTTTGGACACTCGTCGTGAAGTGACGTTGCTGTTTGATATTGACGTACTTCCTTTCGGTAAACCTGCTTTGAAAAAGGAATCAAGTTTTGTTTACACTTTTGAAGTTTACTGTTTTTTACACAATCAAGTCTCTAAAATTACAAAAATGCGCATAATATTTACTGAAGTCCGAATCGTGGATTATAATCACATACATGAGAAACGCCAGAAATTATCATTTTAATTTTTATTATTTTGGCTTATCATTTGACTAGTTAATTTATTTACAACATTTTGAGTGTGTCCAAATACTTGTTCACAAATCTGGATTATCTAGAATTATAGGAGTTATTTTTCATATTATTTTTTTGACATCTCATCAAAGGTGAAGAAGAATATGTAAGTCTGGGCATTTACGGTAAAATAAGTGAATGTTACACGTGAGTAAAGTGATCACTTAAACCAGCCTATGACGGTCGTCAGCTCCGTAAATGCCCAGACTTTAATATTCTTCTTCATATTACATAAAATGTCAAAAAATAACATGAATAATAACTCCTATAATTCGAGATAATCCAGATTTGTTAACAACTATTTGAACACACTCGAAATGTTGTAAATAAATTAACTGGTCAAATTAAAAGCTAAACTAATAAAAATAAAAATAATAATTTCTGACGTTTCTCATGTATGTGATTATAATCCAGCATTCGGATCTCACATGCTAATAAAAGAGTTTCTGCTCAATAAAAATATTTCCTGAACAGATTTCATGTCCGTTATATCCGAAGTTCGTTAAATAGGGATCCGTTATATCGACGTCTTACTGTAATAGCGCGGAAACAAGCGTACGCTCACGACCTACACGATGCATTTTTTTATTTATTTTTTGTGGCTAGTGAATTTTGTAGTTTGCCGCCTCATTAGAGATGGATTGTTCTGTTATGCGTTCGATTTTATTTCCGAATCGAGGGACTTTGACGTTTCCTGTGGGATTGTCTGCATGTTCCCCATCGTCACTGCTCCGTTACTCTAGATAAAATCTGGTTAAATTATCTATCATATGCATCTAGGATCAGTGATGCATTTTGTTCAATGCCTATGAATTGGTTTATTTCATTAATTGATTAATTGATTCGGCAGTCACTTCGTGATAATATAGAAAAAATAAATTAAATGAATTACAGTGAAACCTCTATCTATCATTTTTAAAGGTGTTTATTGTAATACTGTATTATATATATATATATATTATATATATATATATATATATATATATATATATATATATATATATATATATATATATATATATATATATATATATATATTATATATATATAAATATATATATATATATATATATATATATATATATATATATATATATATATATTTATATATATATATATATATATATATATATATATATATATATATATATATATATATATATATATATATATATATATATATATATATTATATATATATATATTTAAATATACATATATATATATATATATATATATATATATATATATATATATATATATATATATATATATATATATATATATATATATATATATATATATATATATATATATATATATATATATATATATATATATGTATATATATATATATATATACTACTACTACTACCATCACGCCGTACTACACCCCGCAGGGGTAGGCAGAGAGGATGGAACGCCACACTCTTCTGTCCTGACATACACTCCTCGACTCCTTAACATCCATAAATCTAGTCATACATGCCCTCCGATTACGCAGACTTTTGACACCTCCAGATTTTAGGTTTTTAAGTCGTTTTCGGTCATCCTCGTTCTGTTTTCCCGCTCACATTCGCCACATATATTTTCTTAGTCATTCTCTCATTATCCATATTGGGTATTGGATATTCATATAGGTACCTTTTCGTAAAGGTTTACACTCGACTGGAGCTACGATGCGTGTGAGATGATTCAATAAATCATAATCGAACAAAGGAATAATGAAAAGTAATAACAATTCGTTTTCGGAACAAAGAAAGATCTAGAAACAAACATGGCGTCTGGCGTCTGTCAACTGTCGTGGCTCTGTTGAAGCGCATCTGAGGGGAACAATTTCCCTGATTTTCGAATTACACGCTCATTGACTCTTTGGTTTCATCATTTAAGGGGATTGCAATCAAATCCCGCCACTTCCAAATAAATTACAAAATTTATTTATTCCATCAGATACTGGATTTTTTCATTCGACAGATGTGGAGGTCCTCACCTAGTGACATTTCCAATATTGCACAAAAATCCTTTAAATACAAATCTGTTCTGTGTATCAAAATCTCAATTAAAGTTGCGACAAAACGTGACCAATCCTGTGTTAAACTAATATGAAATCATTAAATCGCACCAAAACGAAACAATTTTACAAGCTAGAATTCCGGATTACTTTAAATTACTTCAAACTTGTTAAAACTTCAGACTTTAAACGTTCGACTGCATTCAGTCTACTTTGATCATTCTTTTCCAACTCCATGTTTCACTTCCATACATTAGGGTCGGAACCAGGATACATGGTACTCGTGATTCCAAATCCTTTTAAAGTTCACAACATTTTGAGTGTGACCAAAAACTTGTTCACAAAATCTGGATTATCTCCAATTACAGGAGTTATTTCCATATTATTTTTTGGCATCTCATCAAAGATGAAGAAGAATATGGAAGTCTGGGCATTTACGGGGCTGACGACCGTCATGGGCTGGTTTAAGTGATCACTTTACATTCACCATATAACATTCACCAATTTTACCCATTATTGATAACAGCACTACTCAAATTCTTGGAAGCTATATATATGAATCAATTTTGAAACATTGTTCTTGAGTCACTAAAACTTCACTAGAGACATCAAACAAAATGTATTAATAAATTTTATTTGGAGTATGCTCTGTTTGTTTCTCATACCCTCAAATACGCCCTTCCGTTATGGTTAATTTAAAATTCACGCTATTGGAAATTTCTCTCGGTTCCGTTTAAAAACATTTCCGTTATTAGTTAGCTTTGTTATTCATAATCCAAATCAATTACCGGGTTTAACGTTTTGTTGTTGGCATTGCTCGCTCCACTGGGGCTGTTCCTTGTTCCTTGGCGCGTTTCATGAATAGGGTTCTTCGCGATTCAGTGCGGTTACTTGAACCAGTCGAATGAAAAATTGCTAATCGCTCACTCCTTTCAACAACGCCATATATCAAAAATCGTCAATTTTCAATAGTACATCGCTCACTCCTTTCAAGAACGTCATAAATCAAAAATCGTCAATTTTCAGTTGTGCATATTTTCGGAATGCCCAGGAAATGTACTATATCCCAGCAAAAGTGGCACATTTTTAACTTAATATTTACCCGCTACAGGGCAGAAAGTATTGTTTTTACATTTGAAGAAAATGTATTGTTTAATTATTTTTTTAAATGTACTAAATATTTTTCAAATGGAGAAAAAATATTCAGGTTTTACCTAAAAAGATCTGTTGCACAGTAAAAAGTTCAATTGGTGGCTTGATATTTATTTTTAATACATTTCATTATAATCCTTAACTTTAAAAACGATCTCCTAAAAAAACAAGTTTTTTATATATGACGTTGTTGAAAGGAGTGAACGTAATGTTGTTCTACAATTACTGATATTAAGCTTCTAAAAGCTGAAATCAGTTGGCAAAGAGAATAGAACGCCACACCACTCTGTCCTTGCAAACATTCTTCGCCTCTTCCACGTTCATGCATCTCCTCATACATACCCGCCTTATATGTGCATTATATTTTATTTATTTTTCGTTTAACCAGACTGGGCCGCAGCAACGCGTGGGCGGTTCAGGTAGTATATTACATATATAACGGTCATAATAGTCACCAACAAAACAGAGCAATAAATTTCCGTTTATACTGTATGCTGGGAATTAGATAATGATTTTCTTTTAAAGGCTTAAATTTTTTTTAACTATTGAAATCCTTCTTTAAAGGTCGCGTATTGATATCTCTATCGTGGGCAAGCCATTCTGGCGTTTATTTATGGGCGTCGTAGATATTAAAGTTTTATGTTTACGACTTTAATAGCGGCTTTGGTGTGGGATATAGCCTGTTTTGACAGCAACTAATTTATAAGTTCCTGCGGTTTATTTACTAGGTCCAACACAAATGCCTAAGACGGATATTCAGTTTTTTTTTAAGTTTGAAATATGACTTTTGAACTGGACCAACCAAAACTAACTTACTGAACAACACGCCGCTTCCCCGTAGGGGAAGGCAGAAAGAGTAGAACGCCACATCAACTGTAACCTATAAACTAATCGTCAGAATGCCATGACATTTTGGCACGTATCGTTTGAAGGTTGGTAGTGTCAAGTATATAGGTACCTTGGTAAACAGTGTTGCCATGTATGTATCAGACGGGAAATGTGTGTTTTTTTTTCATTCATTCATTCAAACCGTTATCCGCACCCCAATGGTGCATAGGGCATTGCGTTATATAAACGCAATGTTTTGTTTATCGTTAACACAACAAAGAAAGGTGATCAGCCCTCTGCTTCAGGTACCAGTCCAGGGTAATATTGAATAAATATTAGAGTGAAAAAATCACTTATATTTATTTGACCCCCCCTGGGAATCGAACCCAGGACCTCCAGAACGGTAGCCGAGCATGCTTGACCATTACACTACACTTCATTTTATTTATTTAATAATATTATCGACGTGCCCTACGTAAAGAGCTGTAACTACATTTTTGCCAATTTTGAGATATTCGGTGTGTGTTATTAACTGACCGTTATCTACAAATCGCTCACTCCTTTCAAGAACGTCATAATTCAAAAATCGACAGTTTTCACTTGTGCATGTTTTCGGAATGCCCAGAAAATCTACTATATCCCAGCAAAAGAGGCATATTTTTGACTTAATATTTACCCGCTACAGGGCAGAATGTGTTGTTTTTGCATTTTGAAGAAATGTATTGTTTATTTTTATTTTTTTTTAATAAACAAGTTATTTTTCAAATAAAGAAAATAACTTCAGGTTTAACCTAAAAAGATCTGTTACACAGTGAAAAATTCAATAAGTGGCTTGATATTTATTTTTAATAAATTGTTTTATATTTTTAAACTTTAAAAACGTTCTCCTGAATCAGGTTTTTTGATTTATGACGTTCTTGAAAGGAGTGAACAAAATATAAACAAATAAAAAATACATAAAATAAATTACGCCCAGTTTTCAGGCGTATAAGACACTATCTACATCAAATTTTCGAAATGAACTGAACTCCTAAAACGCTAACTACTTAATTTTGACAAGCATAAAGTTTTAAAACAATTAAATACATTATTTTATCGTGTTTTTGAATGTATAATACTAGTTTAGAATTTCAGATAAAACCGTTAATTAATAAAATAAAACAAAAGTTCAAAAATTCTTCTAAGCTCTCTCCTGTAAAGTAACAAATTTGCAGATAGAGTACTTTACGTAGGGGCCGTCGATAGTTACATTTTTAAAAATACAATTTGATACAATTTGTATACATTTATACGTATGGCAATATTATAATTTTAGTTTAGTTTTGTATGGAACTGTTTAACAGTTTTTGGAACTCTCTCAAATATACAACTCAGTACCCGAGACCGGGTGCGCGAGGAACCACACGTGCATCCGCGCACTTTTTTTTAGGAAATAAATTAGATTTTTGAATTTAAAATATATATTTATAATTATTTTATTATGATTTTTCACTACGAAAACAGTGTTTTAAGCGAAAAATTCAATAACGTCAAATGTTACCTGTGTTTAAAGAAGAAAACAAAGTAAAACTAAAATTAAAAATGAATAGATATTACCACAAAGCGACTGCAGAATCAATAAATATAAATAAATAGCTGTCATGGATTGCAAATTGTTGAAAATTACCTTTGTGATCTGTTCCAATGGTATAGAGTTATCAATGTCCTGTTAGTACATTTCGTTTATGTGAAATTATTTTATTCAATTAGTAATACAAAGGATTTTAATATGGGACAGGAAGTACGGTGTACAAACAATCCATTGTTACATTGAAACACCATACGAGAAAGTTCTGTCACATGAGCTCACATATCGCTCACTCCTTTCAACAACGTCATTTATAAAAAAATCGTCAATTTTCAATAGTACATACATGTTCTCGGAATGCCCAGAAAATGTACTATATCCCAGCAAAATTGGCATATTTTTAACTTAATATTTACCCGCTACAAGGCAGAAAGTATTGTTTTTGCATTTGGAAAAAAAATGTATTGTTTAATGATTTTTTTAAAGATACTAAATTTTCTAATAAAAAAAACATTCAGGTTTTACCTAAAAATATCTTTTGCACAGTAAAATGTTCAATAAGTGCCTTGATATTTAATTTTAAAATATTCTATTACATTTTTAAACTTTAAAAACGATCTCCTGAAAAATGAAGTTTTTTTGATATATGACGTTGTTGAAAGGAGTGAGCGATATATGTGTAGAACTTCTAAGAAAATGAGAAGTGTGGTTGTCAGTCATGGGTAGAATTGGTGAATGTTACACGTGTGTAAAGTATCACTCAAACCAGACGGTCGCAAGCTCTGCAAATTCCCAGACTTCCATATTCTTCTTCATCTAGATTTCGTTCGTTCTACTAAGGTAGTAATATCGTTCGTTTTAATTTTGTTCATGTGAATCTATTATAACCATATTCCCTAAGGAACGAGGTTAATTGAGACAAGGCGATCAGTGTACGCGGGACATCCTTTCTGAGGTCCATAGACGAGCTGTGAGCCTAGGTGGTCTATGAAACGTCATTATTCATCAAGATAGTTAAATTGGTAATGCGACGCAACACCCATTTCGGATAATAGAGCCCAAAAAAGGGATCACAGCGTCTTTCGAATGGTCGAAGGGACATTATTTTTTTTTTGAATTACCTAAAGTCCAAGTGACTATGAAATCTAGCTACGGCTTATGCAATACCGCTTATTATGTCCCTACTCAGGCTTCAACTTTATAGTTTCATAGCCTGCCGGAATAAGGATGTTCTGAAAAATTTGTAAACGTTTGGCCGATTTTTTAAAGAGATATTGGATTTTTCGTTTTTGTTTTTTAGGACATACACTGAAAAAATGTTTTTATGTATTTTTTTTTAACTTCCTACCTTTCAAAAACTCTTTTCTTTTTTAAATCATATATTTATTCCGAAGAAAAACTTATTCTGTCAATACGAAAACCGATTGTTACGACCCCTGACCTGACTACATTCAAGTATGTAAAATACTCAATCATCTCAAGTTTTCTACAGCCTTACTCTGTTTCTATTACCAACCACATTAACTAATTTGTTTTACTGCTTTTTCTTCACTCATTCGATTCACAACACACTTTTCTTAGATTTATCTATAATGCTTATCTCAGCCTTGCATTCTTTCCTTTTATCACCATTCGATCATCTGTCATACATCATTTTGCCGAACATGGAAAATCGCATTTCGACTATATTGAAAGCTGTCCCACCGCATGCCCAGATCTGATACAGAAGCATCTAGGCTTCCTGACAGATCTGCTTTTGCAAAGCAATTTTTTTTTTGTTGCAAATTTATTGAAAATGTGAAAAACATAAAATTGTGTCCCGATTTTACTGTGAAATTACACTTAAAAGCTTTCAATCTACCTGTCACTGTAAATCTAAATAAATACAAGTTTTGACTGCATTCAGCCTTCTTTCATATTTTTTCCAACTCCATGCTTCACTTCCCTACATAAGGGTTTGAAACGGGACTCCATTGTGCACTGCCAGTTTAGCTTTCGCTGATAGATTTTTATTTATTATAACTGATTTTAGTGCACCATTTACTCTTATATCATTATCAATCTTTCCATCCTTAGAAAACATGCTTTCCAAATATACGAAATCATCTACATGTTCCAAAATTTCCCCATTTATTACTATTTTACTATTCTCAATATTAATACCATTTAAAGCATTTACTTTGTGGTTAGCCAGTTTTACTTAAAAAAATTTTACAAAGATGTTGATAATATCAGTATTTAACCACTCATCGAGATTTTTATGTCTACTGGTTTCGACACGTACCAGTCTCTTCGTCAGGGCAATCACTACCACAGAATGCAAACAATACTACCCTTCACCACCATAGCACCATTCACACACTTAAAACTATACAAAACGTTTGACACATGCGATGCACTAAATGTTTCAGAACAAAAATGCGTTACGAGCCAAGATTAAACATACTATTTTACATCCAGATCCACATTAATACCTTTCAAAAACCATGACTTTGGATTTGCTGCACGTTCATCAAGACATCACTTTTCTTGCACACATAGCTAATGCAGATCTTCTTTACTTTTGGCAAGAAGCACAGCACATTCAATAATTTCCGATTTCACATTTTATTCCAAAATCAAAAATGGCTGATGCACCCCCCTTAATATATTCATTCATTATTACATAAGGGTCACTTTGACCCTTCCCGCTCCGGGGGTTAAAATTCTCCGGTTTCATTAATACGTTATGCGTATATGAAGATATTCCCAACATGGGTAGGTACTTTTAAATGACCTAACAAAAAAAATCACCTACTCGCCTCACAGACCTGAGGCGAAGACTGTCGGACCACACTGGCAACATTTTATTATTATAAGAGTGAGAATATGATAATCTATATTATTAATGCCTTTTATCGTGGAGAATTTATCAAAGATGTAATAATAGCCGGTCATAATTTCAATTTATGCAATCAGTTTTCGTTTTTGCATCCAGCCAACGGAACAAGTATTAAGAAGAATATTATTTTGACATCTCAGCTTAGATAAAGAAGAATGATGGTATGGACGTCCGGGTATTCATGAGGTTTACGACCTGTTGCGTAGGCTGGTTTAAGTGATATACACGTGAAACATTCACCATTCTACCTAAGATTGACAACTATAATTCTCATTATTTTTATACATATATATATATATATATATATATATATATATATATATATATATATATATATATATATATATATATATATATATATATATATATATATATATATATATATATATATATATATATATATATATATATATATATATATATATATATATATATATATATATATATATATATATATATATATATATATATATATATATATATATATATATATATATATATATATATATATATATATTTATATATATATACATATAGTAATTTGTGTGTTTAATGACGTAGTGTTTTTTAAAACTATATGAATTTTTTTGGCAAGTAGCGTAAAAAATATCACTAAAATGAAAAACAGTTTTTGTCATAGTAATCACACTATGGCTGTTTTTTGTATTTTATTGCTTCTAAAGTTTTGTTACCTACTGATAAAAAAAAATATGGCTTTCAACTAGCTATTTTTTTTTATTCTGTCACTAACGCCCAAGAATGGGTATTATTCATCAAATCGCTAAATTCAAAAAAATTTAAAAACACCAATCACATTCGGCCATATATTTTAATATTTAAATTTCTTGCATTTGCGTACTACCTCGTCCAAGTCGAGTTACCAATAACCCTATAAAAATATCAAAAAAAGGGTTTTAAACAGTCATTTCCATCTTTACCTTTGATTTATTAGTACTTTATTACTAACAAATGCCATTTAGTGCGCTAAATGTGTACACCGTTCCCGCTTCCTGTTTGTGACGTCACGGGCGTCACGACCTCCTCGCCCGCGGTAGGGGAGGACACCATTGTCCCGCGCTGCGCTCTCGGGCGTGATACGGGGATAATAGAAGCGAGAAAGTGACAAACGAGACAAAGAAGTTGGTAAACGCCACGATGGCTTTACGATTTGTTCCCACAGGTCCCGGTCGTGCGCGGAGTTCGTGCGGGGCTCTGCTGGTTCTCACGAATCGATGGAAAAACTAGCGATAAGTTGACGATAGTAAGAATGCTAGAGTACTATACAAAAGTTCTCATTCTCCGTTAAAAACTATTTGTTTTTACACAAGAAACTTTGTAAAATCAATAAAACAAAGATTTTGTTTTATTTTGTTATTCTAACCAATTTTTAAGAAGACCCTGTCTTCTATAAGGATGGAAACGCGTAAGATAGTAAGCTTGCTTGTATCATTGCATTTCTCTTTTCCAGAAAATAAGGATGGTAAATATGAAAAATATTTCACAAATACCCAGTCTATCGTAGTCATGCAGGAGAAAGTGACCATGTTGTTTTTTTTTACAAAAACGTCATTGACTATTTGATATCTTACTAGCCTAATATTGCCCTGTAAAAATCCTAAAGCCATTTTTAATTTGTAAGTATAATATATCGACTTGTTAAAAATGACTTAAATATGAAATAAATAACTGCATTGATGTTTATTTTATTGCCAAGCAAAAGTGACTTAAATGGCCCTCCTGAACATTCATAATGAAATTCATAATAATAATACACGAGGACATAACAAAATACATGTGGAGCCGATAAACACTACTAAATTTGGAGTAAGGTCCTTAAAATCTATTGCCAATACCCAAATTAACCAGCTGCCTGACATATATAAATAAAAACCCATTCGGGGATCCAAAATAAACGATCTGAGATGGTACTTTATGGAAAGACATAAATGTAGTGTTTAGTCATATTTTCTTATTTTGTTTTTACCTTATGTTTTTTTTTTTTTCTCATTTGTTTAATTTAAATATGCTTACTATGCCTATTGATTACACCTGTTTATTGTTTTTATATTTTGCCATGTATTAGTATTAGTTTTGGTTATTTAAAAAAATCTTAATTTATTATTTGTGTTCCAGTCTTGTTAACCTTAATCCCATGGCCCAAAATAAGAAATAGAAATTACTCATCGGGAATATTATACGTATACATGACTTATGTATGTAATATGTTTTGAAACAAATAAATAAATAAATCATTCATCGTTTATGCTTAACATGCCCAGAATTTTCACTCATGGACTACACTAAATTATTGTAACATTAAATATAAAGGTCAAATCCACTCACAAGTAGGAATAGGCTGTAAAAACTTATAAGGTAAGTCCATTATAAGCGGTGTTGCATAAGCCGTAGCTAGATTTCAGTCACTTGGACGTTAGGTGATAAAATTCACACATAATCTACGTTTACATGCATTTGTCTCTTGGACTATTTTTCACACATAAAACGATTTAAAATCGTTTATTTTACACCAATGAAACAATACAATAACGTAATAATTTTTAAGAATTGGTGATAACATGTTAGATTGTTAGATGGTATGAATTATATCTATGGGATTGTCTTATTGCAGGGTTTATACGTGTCCGAATAACCATGGGAAAACTATAAATCCTTGGGAACTACATAGAGAATAATGAAACTCCGTAGTGCAGTGGTCAGCGCGTTGCGAGAGGTCACCAGATCTTGTCAAATATTTATTTAAATTTGACAGATTGGCACCTAATAACTCGACACTGACTAGAACACTCTAGAAGGATGAAAAGCCATTTAAAAAAAGAAGAAGATTGATACATGATTCAAACATGGCACGATCAGGTATGCCAAATACTTGAAAGTGGTCAGGTTAGGAGTCGTAGCAATCGGCGGGTATGTATGAGGAGATGCATGAACGTGGAAGAGGCGAATAATGTTTGCAAAGTCAGAGTGCTGTGGCTTTCTATTCTCTCTCCCTACCCCTGCGATGGTTAGTTAGTTAGTTAGAGAGTGCGGAGTTTTACTATCAGATATTGTTTCACGATTTCTCTGCCCATAAATTCAAAACAGAACGGTGTAATCTTCGCTCAGACACGAGGAAACGGCCTATTAGATCCGATACTCTGCCCGTAATATTACTCGGATATATCATTTGGAATTGGCGCTTTTGGGCCGTGAAAATTATAGTATGATCGGCATCGTGTGAAACTAATAAATTACATATTACGCCTAACATAGACTGTAACAAAACTTCAAAATATTATCTAACATTTTTGGCGTCTCAACATGGATGACGGAGAATATGGAAGTCTGGGCTTGCGATCTGTCATATCGCTCACAACAACGTCATATATCAAAAAACTTAATTTTTTCATGAGATTGTTTTTAAAGTTTAAAAATATAATTAAATGTAATTATTTAAAATAAATATCAAGCCACTTATTGAACTTCTTACTATGCCGCAGATCTTTTTAGGTAAAACATAAGGTAAAGTTTAAAAATATATTAAAATGTATTTTAAATAAATATCAAGCCACTTATTGAACTTTTTACTATGCCACACATCTTTTTAGGTAAAACATGAATGTTTTTTCTTGATTTGAAAAATATCTAGTATATTTAAAAAATAAAATAAAACAATACCTTTTCTTCAAAATACAAAAACATTTTCTGCGCTGTAGCGGGTAAATATTAAGTTAAAAATATGCCGCTTTTTCTGGGATATAGTACATTTTCTGGGCATTCCGAAAACACACACAACTGAAAATTGACGATTTTCAATAAATGACTTTGTTGAAAGGATGTTATACACGTGTAAAAAGAACCATTCTATGATGGGTTCACGGGTGATTGACAAACAAACTACTCAAACTTTTTGGAACTCCCACACACATGTCGCTCACTCCTTTCAAGAACGTCATAAATCAAAAATCGTCAATTTTCAGTTGTGCATGTTTTCGGAATGCCCAGAAAATGTACTGTATTCCAGCAAAAGCGGCATATTTTAAACTTAACATTTACCCGCTACAGGGCAGAAAGTGTTGTTTCTGAATTTTCAACAAAAGGTATAGTTTAATTATTATTAATGAAATATACTAAATATTTTTCAAATGGAGAAAAAACCTTCAGGTTTTACCTAAAAAGATCTGTTGCACAGTAAAAAGTTCAATAAGTGGCCTGATATTTATTTTTAATACATTGTATTATATTTTTAAGCTTTAAAAACGTTCTCCTGAAAAATCAAGTTTTTTTGATTTATGACGTTCTTGAAAGGAGTGAGCGATGTATGTATAATATAATATATGGTGTATCATAAATCTTATGACACTTTTTTATGTGCGAGTTAACCAAAGTCATCTATGGTTGGTTTGGAAAACATTTTATTCAGATGCGTGTAAAATCCTAACCAGATTTTATGTATAAAATAATTCTTACTATTATTTTCGAAAACTATTCATTTTCGAAAACTATTCGTCCGCCTCCGTAGTGCAATGGTCATCATGCTCGGCTACCGTTCTGGAGGTCCCGGATTCGATTCCCAGGGGGGTTTAATAAATATAAGTGATTTTTTTACTCTAATATTTATTTAATATTACACTGGACTGGTACCTGAAGTGGAGGGCTGATCACCTTTCCTTCATGTATAAACGATCGAGATAACACTGCGTTTATATGAAGCAGTGCCCTATGCACCATTGGGGTGCGGTAAGGGTTTTATTATTATTCATGAGTGATATTAGCAAATGCAATATTTAAAGAATGTATTGCATTTTTTAAATGAATTAATTTTTTGGAACTCATTTTTAAATACAATAGGAAAATAAAACATTTATAACATAAGTTATAAGTAATATAATATAATAATATAGAATGTGGAATTGTGTAATTGGCTTTATTTTTATTAATGTAACTATTTTATTGTATTTTTTTTCAATGTAAAGCTGTACAATTCCTGAAATAAAAAAGTTGAAACTTATTTTTCAACAGATTTCTAACCGCAATAACAGCGCCAACTGTTAAGTAAGGAGTATAGTATAATAGCATTACGAGATTAACTTAACTATATCTTACGTATTATAAATTTGTGCAATCTCTTTTTATAATTTGACCAGATAATTTATTTACTACATTTTGAGTGTGTCCAAATACATGTTCACAAAATCTGGATTATCTCCAATTACAGGAGTCATTTTCATATTATTTTTGACATCTCATCAAGGAATGCCCAGTAAATGCCCAGACTTCCATATTCTTCTTCATCTTTGATGAGATGTCAAAAATAATATGAAAATGACTCCTGTAATTGGAGATAATCCAGATTTTGTGAACAAGTATTTGGACACACTCAAAATGTTGTAAATAAATTATCTGGTGAAATTATAAGCTAAAATAATAAAAATGAAAATGGTATTTTCTGGCGTTTCTCATGTGTGTGATTATAATCCAGGATTCGGACCTCACATACTAATATAAGAGTTTCTGCTTAGTAAAAAGATTCTTTACATCTCACCAATAGATGTCTCTAGTGAAGTTCTAGTTATTCAAGAACAAGGTTTCTAAATTGGTTCATATATAAAGAACTTCCAAGAATTTGAATAGTGTGGTTGTCAATAATGGGTAGAATTGGTGAATATTACACGTGTGTAAAGTGATCACTTAAACCAGCCTATGACGGTCGTCAGCTCCGTAAATGCTTAGACTTCCATATTCTTCTTCATCTTTGATGAGATGTCAAAAACAAATATGTCTTATTATTTTTTTCCATTTACTCAGATTGAGACACAGCAACCCGTGGCTGGGTACAGCTATTCAAAAATAAAATGAAGTTATCATAAGATTTATATTATCTTGTAAGTGTACCCTTTGTTAATGGCCTATATTTCACCGGTTTCAGCTCAATGTTTTTTTCAATATATTTGCTATCGACATTTAATAATGACATAATTAAGACTAACACAACAGGGTTGGAGTCCCATAATTAAGATTTAACATTTCAGAATAAATTACTGTAATTAATAAATGCCTTCTCATTACATAGCGACTTGTCTATTAGGATCACCATAGAAATTATCGAACTCATAACTATGGATACCTTGATTAAAAAACCATCGGTTTTCATCAATAAGCAATACGAAACCAATCACAGTGATAAAGGTTTCAAGCAGCGGTTCTCAATTTTTTTGGTAACAGAACCTTTTTGAAACACTTGTTCTGTGAAATAATAAAAAGATTTTATTTATATTTTTTAATTACAATACATTGATTAAAATTTAAAATCATAACTCTGCCACCGGACATCCTATAGACAGTGGTTGGTTAAATTTGGCTTGGGTCGGCGAAGCCCTTGATTTTTTTAAAATATAAAATATATTGCTTTTGCCAATGTCAAGTTAATAATAATAATAATTTTACCGGTAAATATGGTTGAATTCCATAACCGAAACTGGTGAATTCATTTTTATAACATTTTGGATGTTCCTAAATCCTTGTTCCCAAATCTGGGTTTCACCACTTATTTTAACATTTTTGTTATTTTTACATTATTGATATCTCAGCATAAATAATAAAACCCTTATCTGCACCCCAATGGTGCATAGGGCACTGTGTCATATAATCTTGATCGTTTACACATGAAGGAAGGGTGATCAGCCCTCCGCTTCAGGTACCAGTCCATGGTAATATTGAATAAATATTACAGTGAAAAAATCACTTATATTTATTTTACCGCCCTTGAGAATCGAACCCGGGACCTCCAGAACGGTAGCCGAGTGTGCTGACCATTGCACTACGGAGGCGGACTAATTAATGAAATAATATTACTTAATTATAAAATATGATAGACTTATTATTAAACTATAAATTAATTACGTTAAATAAAAAAAATAACTAAAAGTTTGTAGATAATTGGGTTCCTGCTGGCCAGGATGAGATGGATATATGTAGGGAGGGGAATAAGCGGGGCCAGAGTTTCAAAAAATGTTGGCATTTGGTCATTTAATGGGCAAACGAAGAATGTGGTTAAATTAAGAAAAACAATATTCTCTTATTAAATCAGTAGGTACATAAATGAAATTTCATTGGTGGGTTTAAATGTAGATATTATAAAACAAAACAATTTGTTGCCTTTTAAAATTTCTCGATAAATATATGTATTTATTACAAAACAAAATGATGCATCTCCTCCAACCACCTTCCTCGTCCACCCGCGAGCCCCTTGTTAATAAATTAGCGGCCCGTTGCCTATAGATATTTTTTTTTCATTAATTGATTCTGCAGTTACTTTGTGGTAAAATCTATCAATTTTTACTTAATGTTTTACGTGGTAAATACCACTATTTCTTAAAATCAACTGTGACACGTGTTTCAATGCATTCCGCATCATTTTCAAACACCGTATGTGAAGCTAATTCTAAATTTTAGAGTTGGGTCCTTCGGACATTGAAGGTAGCAGTGTTTCTAATTTTTATTTACTAATTTAATTTTTATGTTTTATTTTTATTAAGCTTCACATACGGTGTTTGAAAATGATGCGGAACGCATCGAAATCTGTGTCACAGTAGATTTTAGGAAATAGTGGTATTTACTAAGTAAAACATTAATTAAAAATGGATAGATATTTTTTGTCGCAGTGGAGCCTTCGCAGGGCTCCGCAGAACACAGTTTGAGAGCCGCTGGTGTGAAGAATCACACAATCAGTACAAATTGCTACCTTCACCTGCCATTAATAACACCCTCCCTCATTCATATGTTCCAATATCACAATTATCATTTGATAACGTGTATTTTTCATAATCATCTTCATTTCAACGTAACGATTCATTGCATATACAGTTTAGTGTGGTTTTAACAATAGATAAGTACTGGATTATACTTCAGGTATTAATTTAGTTAAAACCGTTATTATTTAAAGGACCTTTTTTATTTAATTAAAATATGACTTTGTTTTAAAATCACTATAAATATTTTATCATAACTTAATTACAATGTCTACCGGTTTCAAAGCTAACCGCTGCAGCGGTTAGCTTTGAAACCGGTAGATCAATTTTTTCAATCAGCGCGCTGATTGAAAAAGAAGCGTGTTTTTCCGCTCGATTTTTTCAAAGAATTTATATAGGATACTTTTTTGTTTCTTATAATATATATGGAAAAATACATGTATGTATATATTTTAATTTATAACTCTTTTCTTTACAAAACCAAATAATTATATCGAAGAAAAACTTATTTTTTAATGCAAAAATTATGTTATAAGAAAAATATATTTACGTAAGATGTTACCTGAATTTAGAGAAAGTAAATTTACGATTTACTTAATACATGGCCTTAAGGTGGGATATTCGATAGCCTGATACATAATTTTCTTAAAACCCAGGTAACATTTAGTGTATTTTTTGGTGTTGCTTTAAACGCCGTTTTTGTATTTAAAAAATAAGTTTTTTTCGAAATAGAGTAAAGAGTTATTGAAAGGTAAGAAGTTAAAAATAAATAAAATAATAAAAAAATACAATATATATTATAAAAAAATCAAATTCCAATAAATACACATTTTTTTATTGTAAAAACATTTCCAACATTTCGCGCAGCCGGTCGCGTTCTGAATTTATGCGCTTGAGATCTCACCCTATAAACAGTCCTATAAACATGTTCAGGATAATGGAATTAAAAGAAGAAAAGTTAATGTTATTAGTATTTCAGGAAACAGAAACATTTATTCATAAAAGAGGTTGACCATGACATTTAAAAATGACGACACTTATACTAATACTGAGTGCATTGATCTTTCTGTCAAAAAATAATGGATATTCTACTGAAACAGGTATTTAAAATTCAAATTTTATCTCAAATTAATACTCCTGTTGATATTTATATATTGCAAAGACTACCAAACTCCTATTTTCAGTTTGCAGTACGAATTTAAAATTATTGGATACGATCATCACCGCGGAATTAAAATATAGCCTGCCACCTATAGCTAAAATTACTAACTACAATTTAGCGAAGTTTCAAACCAATTACTCTACTTCCAAAGCTGAGTACTATATTCTGCCAGAAGGTGTCGCTAGATGTGTCGATTTGACGACAAAATATGGAAGAAATCAAGAAAATGGAGGGAAATTAAATAATGGGGCTACGAAAAAAGATTCTTGGATTCAATTTGTTTTACTATCTGGAGAAATACTGTTTATCATTTGTATTTTTATACTGTGCTCATTTTACTGGGTTGACGTTTGAATATTGAAGTACATTAAACAATAAAATTAAATTACAGAAACTATTTAAATATAAAAAAATTTCCTACTTATATCCAATGATGCACAAGGCATGAAAATTAGTTTATCCAATGTCATTTTGATTAAGCAGTATATATCAGGGGGTTATTATGAAACACAAATTGCCGTCAACAACATTTGTGTCCAAATTCTTATTCACAAATCTGGATTTCTTCACTTATACTTATGGGAGTTATTTTTTACTTCTTTTTTTACATCTCAACATAGATGAAGAAGAATATGATGGAGGTCTGGGTGTTTATACCTGCCAAAGACTGGTTAACTCGTTAAATGCCAATTTGACTATTTTGAAATTCACAAAAAAAAAACTTATCGGTAATTTTTGTATTTTAATTATATAATGTTTTAAGTTTTTTATTTATTTTTTGATTGGATGATGGTTTCTATAGTTAAAGCCTTTTGAATAAAGCTCTTGATTGAGGTCACTGATGCCACCCATGGCGCTGCGGTCCAACACAGGCAAGGTCACTTTTGCCCCCCATGCCCCCATGGCATTTAACGTGTTGAAGTGATCATTCCAAATAAAAGTCTCTGCTAAATATAAAAACCTTCTCAATCCAACATGAGATGGCTGTTGAGAACTCATATCGTTCACTCCTTTCAAGAACGTCATAAATCATAAATCGACAATTTTCAGTTGTGCATGTTTTCGGAATGCCCAGAAAATGTACTATATCCCAGCAAAAGAGTCATATTTTTAACTTAATATTTACCCGCTACAGGGCAGAAAGTGTTATTTTTGCATTTTGAAGAAAGGGTACCTATTGTTTAATTATTTTTTTAAATATACTAAATATTTTTCAAATGACTAAAAATCCTTCAGATTTTACCTAAAAAGATCTGTTGCACTGTAAAAAGTTCAATAAGTGGCTTGATATTTATTTTTAATACATTGTATTATATTTTTAAACTCAAAAAACGTTCTGTTGAAAAATCAAGTTTTTTTATTTATGATGGTCTTGAAAGGAGTGAGCGATATGTAAGAATGTGAAGATACCTTTATCTTGGAATGGAAACAATAAAACACAACATCTCCCGTATTAATTATATATTTTGGCCAAAATACAAATTACCTTATATCAAACTTATTCAAAACAAAGATATAAAAACTCTTAGCCTAGTTCTTAACAAAATAAGGGTCTCTATCACAACAAAATAGGCAAGTCTTTGATTTTCATAAATACTTACAAATTAAGTCTTAGGTTTAATAGTTTGAGGTAACATACTCTAGATTTAAGATCAATGCTGCCGTAAAATACATGTATATTAAAATTTAAGTAATTATTTAAGCAAATAAATGCACCTTTGTTACAGCTCTCTTATATTATAAATAAATGTATATTAGATAAAATATTTGTTATTTGTATAACTTTGGCAGTGATTAATGCTATGGATTTTATTGAAAAATTGTAAGAAGATATAAAATTATATTATTACTGTGTGGTCATTCTAAGATTTATACATAAAATAAAAATGTTTTGAAATAATCATTCAATAAATAAAGAAGGAACTCTATTTTTTCTTCTTCTTGATGTAAGCCTTGTGGCCTGTTTTCAAGAGGGATTAGCCTCCTGCGATATTGATTCCCAGATGTCAATCCATCTCTTCGGTGGTCTGCCCAGGAGTCGTATACCTTAGGGTTGGCCGAGCAATGCAATGTTGGGAGTCTGGATGGTTCCATTCTCCTCACATGCACGTGAGAAGGAACTCAACTACTTCATCAGGACATATTTGCTTGTTAACCAGTTCCTAGTCTAGCAAGCTAGTTCTTTGCCAAGGCAGAGAGTTTGTATCTCATTGATGAGATGGTATTCTGACTTTTCAGTAGTGATTTTCCTAAGCCAAATGTATTAATATATTTGTATTTATTGACAAACCTGAGCGGCGTTCAGGCAATCTTGTTTCCACTTGCTAAAGACCAGTTCTTTCAGTGAAGAATTTTCAAATCAAAATTCAACTGCTGAGTGGTTGAAAATATATGTTTCAGAGAGGATTTTCACCTTCTCTTGCAATCATTTAGTGTCCACATTCTTTATATGTATACATTTTTTTAGCTATTTTTACATTGACAAATATTTTATAGTAAATTTTGAATCATTATATACATATTGAAGTGTTTAATTTATTAATGTATATAATTTAAAGTAGTATAAGTCAAAATAATATTTATATTATATTCAGTATATTAAATTGTCTGTATAATGGATCGTATTGCAAAGTCAATGTGGCAATGGGCAGGTAATATGACTGGGCAGGGAACCAACAGATGGACTCCAAAAAGTTAGGCTGATGACATAATTCCTGTCGCCGCGACAATCGGACAGGAGAAAGAGAAGCATGGAAAAATATGGAAGAGGCCTACATAGAAAAGTGGAGAGATGATTGAAGAAGAAGAAGATGTTGTAAAATATTCAACTGACTTGATCAGCTATAAGTTTTAGCTCTGGGTTGGTGTTTGGAAGTATGACTATGAGACGTGATGCAAAGATGAAAGTGATTGAAGAAGATGCATAGGTGGAAGCCTTGATGATATGACCTATAGATGAATACTAGAGATGTCCTTGAAAGACCACATTATGAATGATGAAGTTTTCAGAAGGATGAAGGAAACCAGGCATCTAGCAAACCATATTGAAGGGAGTACGAAGTGGATGGGTCATATGCAGAGACATGAAGGTCTCCTACACAGTATACTGGAGGGAATGATTGAGGAAGCAAAATACAACCTTGTAGGTTCCAGATATGGAACAAAAATGTCTGTACCTCCTAAACGGGCTGAAGAAGATCGCTGAAAACCAATCAAATTGGAAAAAGAGATTAAGGGCTTTGATGCCAAAAATCCCAGGATTAAAACAAGAGAAGAAACTGTAGAAACCTCAAATATTCTTAATGAACTATTTTTGTTTTTGATTTAAGTTTTACTTGGTGAATACAACTTGTGTGTGAAACACGTGTCACAATAGATTTTAAGAAATAGTGGTATTTACCAAAATTAAAAATGGCTAAATATTACCACAAAGTGACTGACAAATCAATTCATGGAAATATTTTTGGTGTATTGGATGATAATTCTTCATAGTAATAAGCCTTTCAATGTATGTATAATACAAAACTTCATACCAATTGTACCAAAATACTGAAATTATTATCTTAGAATGACCACTTAATCAATATTTAAAAAAATCTGTTTTCTCAAATCATTGGGATTCCTGTCAAATCATTAAAATAAGGTTTAATTTCATGCAAAAAATAATATTTGTGTCAATTAGAATGCGTTATGCCATATTGAGGATGCAGTTGTCATTATCTGAAGCAAACTGGGCCTATCTGGAAGCCGAAAGCTTGATCCTCCTTTCCATAGTCCTGGGGCATGAAGTCCACAATGGGTAAGGCGTCTAATTTCTTAGATTTCAGTTCAAATACCGTATTCCCTTTAGTTTGTCCACTCTGAAAACCAAGATTTATCGCATCAAGTAAATGGAAGATTTTAAAGGTGTCACAACTTTTTATTTTTTTAAAGGAATAACCCTTCAAAGTCTCTATTTAAGATGCTTTTACGCAGGTAGGATATTAAGGATGGGGAAGGTAAATTTGAAAAATACATCACAAACACCCAGACCAATTAAAAATATATATATCTTGAATTCATTTTGCAATTGTCGGGAATCGAACCCGCTATGCCAGTTTCATAGTCGAGCGACTACCCAACTACGCCACAGCATCATATGAAACAAATGTCGTTCGTCCCTTTTTTATGGAAGAAGATGGAAGTCTGAGCATCCCAGGACTTAAAGTGATTACATAAGCCAGCCAAATGACAAATTGTAAGCCCATATTCTTTCATAGAAAAGGGGAAGAATGAGATATAATATTATAGGTGCCTCATCTGATTAAGGCTAGAGTTTCATATCAGTTGAGACACCTATAGTATTAAGAAAATTAAACTTTATATTACAATACCTTGCAACCGTCAACTTGCACATTTGGTCGATGCTTTGGTCTGTCGTGAGAGAATTCTACATCATTTGATCCACGCAGCTTTACAGATTTCTCATAGCCAAACGAATCAGCGTTATACCTGAAAAATACCATTCATAAAGTAATTGTCGCCATCTTTCATTGCATCAAAAATAAATGGATACTAAAATTTGTCCGTTTAAATCAAGGGTGGCCATCCTGCGGCCCTATTTGGTTTTATTTTAAATAAAATTGGTTTGATTTGTGTGTTCTAATTAATAATTTTAATTGTTGAACTTGATAACAATGTTAATTACTATACAGATATATTTTTTGTTGGTCCAATGTGTGTTTTCTTCTCACATCTGGTCATAGTAATGTTTCTTTTTCACAATTACCCTGATTGTACTTTCTGATTCACTCTGCATTCAAATTATTTATAATACTTTTAATAAAATCAATAAGTATGATATTCGTTGTATTTTTTTTATTATTACTGTCTGTATGCGGCCCTAAGGAAAATTTTAGGTCACGATGTGGCCTGGGGTGCAATTTGGGTTGGCCAGGCCTGGTTTAAATCATAGATCCCCAAACTTATTTCACTCGAGTCCCGAAAACTGAATCCCTAAAAAACCAACCATCACTCCACTTCACTGCGGGGGTAGGCAGAGAGAATAGAACACCATACCAATCTGTCTTTGAAATCAATCTTTGCCTCTTCAATCATGCCAAGTTTTCCTCAGTCTTCCTCCGCTTCTATTACCAACCACATTTGCCTCTTAAATTTGTATTGCTTCTCTATATTCACTCATTCAATTCACAAGGATAAATCATCTCAACACACCTTACTTAACTTTATCAATAATTTTTATCTCAGCCTTAAATTCATTCCTTATCATCATTCGAACACCTTAGGTAATATTTCCCAGTTTGGGAGCTGTGGTTCAAATCGTTTTAAACTGACAAATGTTATTATTACCAAGCGATGGAGTTGACACAGGAGTATGTGAAGTTCTGATATGCCTCTTCCGAAAGCAGTCGCAAGAAGTTCATCTGGACTGGGCCGATGGATTCGTAGGTGATCTGGAACGAAAATGAATCAATTAATTAATGTACTGTACATTCAAGATCAAGTTAAGTCAGCAGCAGGTACCTCGGTGGTTGGAGCGCAACGTGCAGCGCAGTCAAGGGATAACTGGAGAAGAGTCATTGCTTCAACAAGGGTGACAACCCTCAGTAATAAGACAGAAAGATTGTAAATTAACCTTAGAAATGTTACCTAGCAAGCTGGAAAGCGAAAAGACTTGAAATACTTCACAAAAATAAAATACAAACTTTATTGTTGACCACCTTTTTTGGCACTATTTTACCAAATGGTTTTGACAAATTTTTTGACCCTTATCCACACCCAATGGTGCAAAGAGCACTGCATCAAATTGATGCAATAGTAATTTGATTGCTTATTATACTAAAGCAAGGTGATCAGTCCTGTGCTTTTCAGCTCTCAAAGGCAACAGGTGAACGCGTTTGCAGAACCTATCCGTTTTAATTCATAAGGAACTCTTGCGAGAGGTGGTATCATGCATAATAAAAATAGTGAATGACATTGGTATTAAAAACTAAGCTAGGACACAAAATGCCGAACCCTCTTTTGGTGGAACGGAAAGCCTGTTGACGACAGTCAATAGTCTGCCTTCTCCTGGGAAGTTTTACGTGGTTTCCTCAAAGCAATGAGCAAATGCTGAGAAGTTCCTGATTGGCCCACGTTCATGTTCCCAACATACATTAAAATGACTTATTGAAATGACATTGTAATAATAAGCAAGGTAAATAATAAATGCAAGCCTCGTTTATAAAACAAAGTCCTTTGCTGTAGGTACCAGTCAAGTTATTTAAAAATACTCATTTTTTAAACCTAGCCTAACCTCACCTAACCTTATTTACTTCAGCCTTCTTGTGTCGAGTATTGAACAAAGACCTCCCTCTTGGACTTCCACAGTTTTCTATTGGACGCGACTCTCTTCCAGTGCAGGCTTACCACTTTTTTAATGTCTTTTTTAATTAATGTTTAATTAGTAAATACCACTATTTCTTAAAATCTACTATGACACGTGTTTCGATGCATTCCGCACCGTACACTTTATGTGAATCTAATTCTAAATTTTAGAGTTGGGTCTTTGGGATGTTGAAGGTTGAAGAGGGGGTAGTAGCGGTTTCTTATTTTTATTTATTAATTTAATTTTTATTTTAAATTTTTATTTCTTATCAGTGGAAACAAAGACAAAAGGGGGAAGGCTTAAATCATTGTCATATTGTAAATTATGGGTTTATTGTTATTTATATTTTTATGAATTTCTATTGTTTCAAAATGTTGCAGTTTATGGCTTTTCGTATTAATTGCGAAACACGTGTCCCAGTAGATTTTAAGAAATAGTGGTATGTACTTAGTAAAACATTGATTGAAAATGGATAGATTTTACCACAAAGTGACTGCCGAATCAATTAATGATTTTTTCAATGTCACCTAACCAAACCTAACTTCACCTAATCTAACCAAACCTTACTCACTTTGAATCCCCCCCGAAGAGCAGAGAACCACTCTGCCGCCCGTCCACGCTGCCAGGGTATTTCATGGATGTGTGCAGAATGTGCATCAGGATACACACACGTCTGACCCGAAGATGTCATGTTGCAAAACACATATGCAGAGTCATCGGCCATCCCTAAATTAGGGTCCACCCAGTACCAACCTGTGGACAAGATAACCATAGAATCAGTCATGTCGAAGATGGTTGATTATCACCAAAGAGGGAATAATTATGGAAAATTAGAGGACAAAGCAGTATCAAGGGTAGAAAGAATAAGTCTTGATTCTGCAACACAGTTTCCCAAACTTTTTCATCTCATAAACCACATATGTAGTCATTTTTTGCCATCCGTAGAAAACTCAATATAGCTTATATTGAGTTTTCCTTCACCTATCAATTACAAATGTTGATATCCCAACAAAGATGTTGAAAAATTGGATATCTGGAATATTTACAGGGCTTAAAACTTGTCTTGGCTGGTTTAAGTGGTCACTTTATACAGTATAACATTCACCGTTCTACCCTTAATTGATAAAATATTACGAAATAAATTTAAGAAAAAGTTGTATTTATTCTACAAAATGCACCTTTAGATTTAAAGTAGATTTTTCACAAAAAAAGTCTATTATTATTATCATTATAAGAAGTAGTAGTTTTATTTACATATTTTTTTTTAAATAAAACGAAAATATTTGTGTTTTTATTATTTACATAAATATTTCAATTTCATACTATTTCTGTGAGCCTAAACGGCTCATTATAAGAAATAGGTATCAAATTGTGGGTTCGAACCGAGAAACTCTGACTTAAGAGACCACGACACTAACCACGGGACCACATTCCGAAACGATATATGATGGACATTTAGTTTACATTTTAATTTAATTTCAAGTATATTTATTATTTCGAGAAATAAAAATATCAATATGATCCACAAAGTTAATGCTTTCAATATTCAAAACATCAAGTATATTTAATTAAAAATCATTTTTAGTAAACATTTTACTGGTAAGAAGTTCTTCTGCTTTAGTTAGTTACTGTGTCATGTTGTCAATATAATGAAAACAGGGTAGTGACTTAGCAAAGCGATGACAAACTAACCATCTTTCAGTTTGGGATGACTGAAGTGAAGGTCCTTGCAAGTCCTGGCGGGACTCTCCCGGCTGCCCGAGGGCTTCTTCATCTTCTCCAGGTCCTGCCTCATGGCGTAGATGGAGGTGTACATGTCCAGGAACTTGGGTTCGATGTCGTCCCCGAGCTCCTCCAGGAGATCTTCCTCCGCGTAGGGGTTGGTCGTCGTAGGGAACTTCCTCACAGCCTTGTCGAGTTCCGCCAGCGGAGTCAAGAGCTTCTCGATGTCGCTTTCGTGGATGTCGAACTCCCTGCGAATGGAAAGGAAACAAATTTTTGTAAAAATTATTAATTATAAAATAGATTGATAAGACAGACCTCTGAAAAATACTTTATGAAGGCATAAAGCTGTCTTTAATGAAAATTACCCTTTTGACATCTCAACATAAAAGTTACTGTAATATAATATTTTCATGTAATGTAAATAAACATTGACAGGGTCAACTCACGGCATGAGGGTTTACATCGTATAACTTCGTATATCATAAATCGTAAATTTTCAATCCTGCATGTTTTCGGAATGCCCAGAAAATGTACTGTTTTCCAGCAAAGGCATGTTTTTAACTAAATATTTACTCGCTACAGGGCAGAAAGTGTTGTTTTTGCATTTTGGGGAAAAGGTATTGTTTAATTATTTTTTGAAATATACTAAATATTTTTTAAATGGAAAAAATCATTCAGGTTTTACCTCAAAAGATCTGTTGCACAGTAAAAAGTTCAATAAGTGGCTTTATATTTATTTTTAATACATTTTATTACATATTTTAAACTTTAAAATATTTTTTTTAAATAAGATTCCCATATTTTTTTAATATCCAGCTTTATCGTTTTCCTTAGCATTGTCACTTTACACACGTGTAACATTTACCAATTCTTCCCATGATTGGCAACCACACTACTCAAATTCTTTGAACGTATATGGTTCAATTTTGAAACATAGTGCTTGAATCAATAGAATTTCACTAAAGACATCTATTGGTAAGATGAAAGAAGCTTGTTGAGCAGAAACTCTTTTATTTGTATGTGAGGTCCGAATCCTGGATTATAATCACACAGATGAGAAACGCCAGAAACGTCATTTTCATTCTTATTTTTATCATTTTAGCTAATAATCACAATAACGTTTTGAGTTTGTCCAAACACTTTTTCACAAATATGGATTATCTCCAACTAATTAGAGATAATTGGAGACAATCCAGATTTGTGAACACTGAAGTACATATTTGAAAACACTCGAAATATTGTAGATAAGGAGTGTTCTAGAAATGTATTTTTAAATCATATTTCTACTCACTTATCCCCACCAGCACTTCTCCTAACCCTCGCAGTCCCGTCCATCCTGAATAGCAGCTCTGGCGGCAGGAGTGGCATCTCCGCCGGGGGTCCAGGAGGCCCAGCGGGCCCCCCAGGCCCCTGCTCGCCCCGGGGCCCGTCGGACCCCGACACCCCCTTGGGCCCCGGCTGCCCCTCCGGGCCCGGCGGACCCATGGGGCCCTGCGAGCCCTTGAGACCCATGGGGCCTATTATACCCTGGACAAGAGAAATTATATGTTGAGTTTGTGTGTGCAGTAATTTAGGTGAGGGAATGTATGGGAAATGATGTATGATGGATGTTCGAATGATGATATAAGGAAAGAATACAAGATGTATTGTATGTATCTATGTTCTAATGTCATCAAAATAATATGAAACAATACAAGGCCTAGAAAAGCATTATAGAGAAGAAAAAATGGTGTTTTGAGATGGTTTGTGTTAGATTTTGTTTAATACATTTATTTTCACAGTATAATTATATTTATAAGATTTTGAGTGTGTCCAAATGCTTGTTCACAAAATCTGGATTATCTCCAATTACAGGAGTTATTTTCATATTATTTTTTGACATCTCATCAAAGATGAAGAAGAATATGGAAGTCTGGGCATTTACGGGGCTGACGACCGTCATAGGCTGGTTTAAGTGATCACTTTACACAAGTGTAACATTCACCAATTCTACCCATTATTGACAACCACACTACTCAAATTCTTGGAAGTTCTATATATATGAACCAATTTAGAAACCTTGTTCTTGAATCACTAGAACTTCACTAGAGACATCTATTGGTGAGATGTAAAATATATATATATATATATATATATATATATATATATATATATATATATATATATATATATATATATATATATATATATATATATATATATATATATATATATATATATATATATATATATATATATATATATATATATATATATATATATATATATATATATATATATATATATATATAATTATAAGTACAAAAATATTCTATTACATTAATACAAAAAAAAGATCCCACATAGGCATGGCCTGTGTGTGAGCATACATTTTATTTTAGAATTTCAAATAGAGGGTACTGGAAAAATACGATAGTTATCAAAAATATAATTAGTCTAAGAGTGCTAGTATTAAATGCAAATATTTGTTTTAACACAGACAGAAAAACTAATTAAAGAAAATTTTCATCTCCTTACAGTAGTTTTTATATTTTGCCATAAGTATATTCATTTGGGTTATTTAAAAAAAAACTTTTTTGTAACTTTATTATTTGTGTTCCAGTCTTGTTAACCTTAACCCCATGTCCCAAAATGAGAAATAGAAATTACTCATCGGGAATATTATATTTAATATATGACTTATTTATGTAATACATTTTGAAAAAATAAATAAATAAACAAAACATTTAATTTTCTTAATAATTTGAAAATTGTAAAGTAGAAATGTCTAGATAATTATTTAATAAATATATTTTTTGAATTAAATACAAAAAAAATTGACATCTCATCAAAGATGAAGAAGAATATGGAAGTCTGGGCATTTACGGGGCTGACGACCGTCATAGGCTGTTACACGTGTGTAAAGTGATCACCTTAACCAGCCTATGACGGTCGTCAGCCCCGTAAATGCCCAAACTTCCATATTCTCCTTCATCTTTGATGAGATGTCAAAAAATAATATGAAAATAACTCCTGTAATTGGAGATAATCCAGATTTTGTGAACAAGTATTTGGACACTCTCAAAATGTTGTACAAAAAAAAACAACACATACAATCCGTATAATAAACATCCAATATACTGACCACATCTCCCTTGGGTCCCTCAGGCCCGAGCGCCCCCACGGGGCCCCGGTCTCCCTTCTCGCCGGATGGGCCGCGCTCTCCCGCGCGCCCCATCTCTCCGCGGTGCCCCTTCACGCCCCGCCGGCCCCGGTCCCCCTTGGGGCCCCTGGGGCCCGCGTCTCCCGGACGTCCCGCCTGGCCTGTGGAGCCCGCCTTGCCTGGTGGACCTACTTCACCCTGAAATAATGACATTTACAAATATAATTAATTTAATTAATTTAATTTAATAATTAATTTAATTGTTGTCCGCCTCCGTAGTGTAATGGTCTGCACGCTCGGCTACCGTTCTGGAGGTCCCGGGTTCGATTCCCAAGGGGGGTAAAATAAATATAAGTGATTTTTTCACTGTAATATTTATTCAATTATACCATGGACTGGTACCTGAAGCGGAGGGCTGATCACCCTTCCTTCATGTGTAAACGATCAAGATAACACTGCGTTTATATGACAGTGCCCTATGCACCATTGGGGTGCGGATAAGGGTTTATTTTTATTATTATTCATTTAATTATTCAATAAAAATATTTTAAGGTTTTTTTTTTCTTATCATGACATTTTGGATACCCTATGATTAAAATGCCTAAATGTTACCTGAACGGTGTCAATTGATGTCTAAATGTTACCAGAACGGTGTCTAAATGATGTCTGTATTAGTTGCTCAAATATTACCTCACATTGTTACTTAAAGAGTAACTGTATAATAAAATGAGAAACATATTTATTGTAACTGCAGACAGTTGGTAGAATTCCATATTGAATTGTTGGATAATTCATCCAAAATTAAACAAGGTTTATTTGGTTGAATTCTACATTTATTTATGTATATTTTAATACGTGACGCATTTCGTCAAATATTCAATTCAACTAAGAATTCAACCAAATAAACCTTGTTTAATTTTGGATATATTACACAACAATGAGAAACATAGTTTTTCCTCATTTTTTTATTTGGTTTCGTCGTTACCGACATCATCAAACTAAAACAGAAATCTGAAAACTTAATATATTAAAGAGTAACTCGTATTTCTTCTTTCTTTTACTATGTTAACTCTTTAGATGGAGCATATGACCATCACATGTCTTCTCTATGTCACCCTGTCACACTTCATTTCCTTGGCTTAATCCCAGGTCAGTCCAGTACTCCAAAGTTCCGCTGAGTATAGTCGGTGAATGGTCATCTCAGTATTTACTCTATTTTACAGTATTTACTATATACGTATATTTTCTAATTTTCTCAACCACTAAGTTTAAACTTTAAAATAAGAATGGAAAATTGCAGTTTTATGTAATAAAAAAATTATAATTACAGCTGGTCCCGGTTGTCCCCTTATGCCTGGGGCTCCCTGGGCCCCCGGCTCTCCGGCGCCCCCGACAGGGCCTGGCTGACCCCCTGGGCCTGTCAGACCCATATCTCCCTTGTCGCCTGGCAGCCCTGTGCTGCCCTGCACGCCGGCTGGGCCTTCTGGACCCTGTGAAAAACATGATTAAAAATGATTAAATATACCATATTCTGTTCAACAGTCAACTGATTTAGTTCAAAATTAATTTGTTGTATTAATTTACACTATTTTGGTTGTGTCTAAACCTCTGTTCACAAATTCTGGGTTTTTTTCTCCAATTAGAGTCATTATTGAACATGCTTCCATATGTTTTTTTTATATGCCTATTAACTGTTCGTTTTATTAATTTATATTCTACATTTTGCCTTGTGTTTTCTTGTTTGTTATTTTCTTATCTGTATTTCAGTCTTGTTACCGTTAATCTTATGTCCCAAAACGAGTAATGGAAATTACTCATCGGAAATATTATAAATGTAACTTAAGTGTGTAATATGTTTAAATAAATCAATTATATTGCTAAAAATCAATTTAAATAACTCCTAAAGGGAGACAAACCCAGAATTTGTGAAAAAAAGTTTAGGACACACAAAAAAATGTAAGGAAATAAAACATATTGGCAGATGTTTAATTTTTTTGTTAATTTTATTTAACAGATAAAAAAACCTTTAAAAATACAATGTTACCATATTACCAATAAAAAAAACATACCATTTTTCCTGGCAGTCCTGTTTCTCCTTGCTTCCCCTCCTCTCCCTGCTCTCCTGGGAGTCCCGGGGCTCCGGCGGACCCGGTTACTCCAGGGGGGCCTACGAGACCCCGAGGTCCGACGGCCCCGGCCTCGCCCGGGGGGCCTGGTGGACCCGCGGGGCCTTCCAGACCCCGGGCCCCCTCGACACCGACAGTTCCCCTAGGGCCGGGCTCTCCTTGGACTCCGGGTTTACCCTCTTCGCCCCTCGGGCCTGCTGGACCTGGCTCTCCCTAGAAATTAAAAATATATATTTTTACAAAGATAGAGTGTTGTGGCGTTCTATTTTCTCTGAATGCGGAAGCAACATGATTGTTAGTTAGGTTTTTTTAAAGAAAAGTTCTTTAAGGTTGTATGGACATGTGGAGTAGCATCATACTAACGCATTTTTATTTTGATCGTTACTTACAATGCAAGGTGATCACTCCTGCTCTTCAGGGACCAGTCCTGGGTAATATTGAATCAACATTACAGTGTAAAATCACTGATATTTATTTTCAAGTCCCTCTTGGGAACCGAACCCAGGGCCTCCAGTACGCTAACCATTACACCACGGAGGTGGACAAATCATTACAAAACATAAGTAACTTAAATATGTTATAACAAATAAATACGTACAATTTTCCCCGTCTCTCCAGCGGGCCCTGGAGGTCCCGCAGGACCATCCTGCCCTCGGGGTCCTGCAGGCCCGTCGGGGCCTATGGGACCCGGGGCCCCATCAGCGCCCGGGGGTCCCCGTCGGCCCTGTTCTCCCGGAACACCGGCAGGGCCTACTGGACCTAAAATTTCAACAATAAACATGTTTTAAAAAAATATACAATTTTAACACATTTTTTTAAGGAATAACCCGCAAAGCCTGTACATTAAGAGACTTGTCTGCTGGTAAGGTAGGGAAGGGAAATGTGAAAAATACATCACAAATACCCAGACCAGTTGAAATGAAATCTTTGAAATTTAATTTATTTTGCGATTGGCGGGAATCGAACCCGCGACGCCAGTTTCGCAGTCGAGCGTCTACCCAACTACGCCACGACGTATGTCTTAAATCCTTCCGCATACAGGTGAGGTTTTCGACACATTCGTGAAGTTTTTCACATTTTCAATAAATTTCGCAACTTAGTTCCAAAAAACTTGCTTTGCAAGAGAAGGTCTGTCAGGAAGCCTAGATGCTTCTGTATCAGATCTGGGAATGCGGTGGGACAACTTTCAATACATTGATGAAGTATGGCCGATTGTTACGCCATCAATTGAGGGATGATTAATAATAATGATATTGATTACTTTAAACCCACCTTTAGCCCCATCATCTCCCGTCTCCCCCTTCGTCCCCGGGGCCCCAGGGGCCCCCTGCATTCCGGCGGGACCCGGGGCTCCCCGAGCCCCCCTCGGCCCTGTTTCTCCCTTTGGCCCTCCCCGCCCGGCCTCACCAGTAGGGCCCCTTTCTCCCGCTAGGCCTATAGGACCCGCGGGTCCCCTAGGCCCTGGCTGACCCACGTTTCCAGCTGGACCCTGCATCAGAAAAGATAATTATAATTACGATTTTTTATTTATTTAAAAAAATAATAATAAGTAATATGAAAAAAATAAAAATCCAAAATATAAGAAAGGTATGTTGAGATGATTTGGATACGTGGAACGAACGAGTGAGGAAAAACGGTAAAACAAATTTATGGGGCGAATGTAGTTGGAAATAAGATCAGAGGAAGACCAAAGAAAACTTGGCACAATCGAGTATTTCAAATACTTGAAAGTGGTCAGGTCAAGACGCAGAGTAATCGACGGGTATGTATGAGGAGATGCATGAATGTGGAAGTGGCGAAGAGTGTTTTGAAAGACAGAGTGGTGTGGCGCTCTATTCTCACATACCGAAATTTTTGTGTGCCGGTTTCGAGACGTACCCGTCTCTTCGTCAGGACAATCACTACATCAGCATCCTAACAATACTACTTCTACATCACTTCTCACAAACTTATAACTACATTAAATGTTTGTTACAAAGTTAATGCTTTAATTACTAATAATAATAATAATAATATTCATACCGTTTCTCCGATGCTGCCCTTGAAACCCTTTTCTCCTGGGGGACCCATGTCCCCCTTGTCCCCGTCCTCTCCCGGAGTCCCCACGGGTCCAGGGGGCCCTGGCAGGCCTCTCAGACCCATTATGCCGTCTCTTCCAGATGGTCCTGTTAAATCAAATACCATGAGAAAAGCAATCATAAAGATTTGTAATTTTAAAAAATTCATCATCCTTGTATATTTTGAGTCGAATCGTGGTCCTGTGGTTAGAGTCGCGGACTGTGAGTTAAGAGTTTCGATTTAAGTTTTCGTTGAAACTAAGTTTATATTCAAACCCTACAGATGAAAGCATCTGTAGCTTCCGAATTTAGTAGTAACAATATATCGCTCACTCCTTTCAAATACCTTATATCAAAAATCGACAATTTTCAATTGTCCATGTTTTCAGAATGCCCAGAAAATGTACTATATCCCAGCAAAAGCGGCATATTTTAAACATAATATTTACCCGCTACAGGGCAGAAAGTGTTGTTTTTGCATTTCGATGAAAAGAAGTTATTTAATTTTTTTTAAATGTACCTACTAAATATTTTTCAAATGGAGAAAAAACATTCAGGTTTTACCTAAAAAGATCTGTTTCAAAGTAAAAAGTTCAATATATCCGCACCCAATGGTGCATAGGGCACTGCATCTTATTGACGCAGTGTTATCTTTCATTAAGTGCAAGTAACTTAAATTAAGGCAAGGTAATCACTCCTGCCCTTCAATGAGCAGTCTAGGGTTATATTAAATAAATATTAGTGAAAATCACTAATAATTATTCTCACCCCCCCCCCTCTCTGCGAATCGAACTCAGGGCTTCCAGGACGGTAGCGAAACACGCTAACCATATTACGCCATGGAGGCGGACAAAACCATTAACCCCTTATAACTTTCCCCCGATAACGCGAAACCTATCTCGACGTTATAAGTGGGCTTACTGTATATCACACTATTATTATAATTAAACGTTTTAATTAAAAACCATAAACAACCTGGCGGGCCATGTTCTCCTCTGTCTCCCTTGACCCCCGCGGGGCCTGGGGGACCCGGGGCCCCGTCCCTTCCGATGGTTCCAGGGGGCCCCTCTGCACCCGGCTCTCCTTGACCGCCCTTGTCTCCCGGAGCACCGATGGGGCCTTGTGGACCCAGGTCACCCTTGAGCCCTGGCATTCCCTGTGGGATAAAAATTCAATTTAAAATGCAGACAGTAAGTACTCTTTGAGGTATATATTAGAAGTAATTAGTTGTATTATAATTCTTTTCATTGGTTTATACATTGGATATGTAACAATTGGATATATTACAAGGATTTACTTAGTAAATCCTTTAAATATTCAAAATGGTCCTTTAAATTTGGTCTTTAAATTTAGTTTGGATAATTGTACATTCAGTTGACGAATTTTAGATACTTTATTTGGTATATAAACAGATAATTCATTTTATAACAAACCTACAATGTTTCATTTTTCAAAAAGATCTAGGGATAATTGAAAATATTGAGGCCTTATATACGAAAAATCGCAACTTAAATTTCCATTAAACCAAGGTAACATTTTTATTTTATCTTTTTGCTTGAAACACCGTTTTTGTGTTCGGAAGTATAGTTTTGTGAGGAGTATAAAAAAATATATAAAAATATATTTCAATAAATATTTTCAAAAAAACAAAAAATCCAATATGTATTTTATAAAAAAAATCGGGAGAGAAATATCGTACATCTCTCAGCGCAGCCGGACGCTTAATGATTTATATTATTGCGTGTAAGGCCTTCAATAAGAGTATATAAAATAATGATTGCATTCCAAACTCACCGGCAGTCCGTTGTTCCCCCTCTCTCCCGGGAAGCCCGGCAGGCCGGAGGGGCCCGGGGGGCCCGGCCGACCCTCGGGCCCGGCCGCTCCCATGGGGCCTGGCCGGCCCGCGTCTCCGGGCACCCCGGCGTCCCCAGCGGGACCCGGCGGCCCCGGCGTGCCCGGGTCTCCGGCGGGCCCCGGTTCGCCAAGAGGACCTGGGAGGCCTGAGGGACCCGGGATGCCTATAGCGCCTTGCGGGCCGCTTTCACCCTGTCGACAAAATACAAGTGATATATTTTTCACATGGAGATTATTCAAAATAAAGCTATGAGAAAAGTACTTAAGAAAAATAGATATAAGAATCTAGAAAAAATAAGAGAAGAACTCAACTGGTTACCTATAAAAAAGAGGCTAATATGTGACTGAAAAAAGTTTTAAACTTTTTTAAATGAAGTCATTTTTCTTACCGGTGCACCTCTTTCGCCAGGTAATCCCGGTGACCCGTCCTTTCCAGAGGGTCCCGTGGACCCGGGGGACCCTACAGGGCCCCTTGGACCTTCGGGTCCTGGCGCCCCGCGCTCTCCAGGGGCCCCTCCCGCTCCCGGCTGTCCCGTGTCCCCCTTGGGACCTGAGAGGCCCTCAGAGCCGCGGCGGCCGCGTGAACCTCGGAAACCCTGAAAGGTTATATATAGTGTAATGATGAGAAAGATATACCTATGTTGGAAAGTGAAGATGAAGATTGAAGTTGAAAGTGAAGAAATATTGAAGTGTGAAGGCGAAGTGAGAGTGTTGTCGGGTTGTGGTCCCGTAGTTAGTGTCGCGGACTCTTAAGTCAGTGTTTCTGGGTTCAAACCCATTCTAACATAATTTGATACCTGTTTCAATGAGGCTCACAATGAGGCTCACAGAAATAGTATGAACAATTTAAATATTTGTGTAATAAAAACACAAATATTTCTCTTTTCTCTAAAAAAGTGGATTTACATTGATTCAGTTACTGGCGTCAATACTTTACGTCAGTTTTTTTTACAATGGATTTTAACAGGGCTTTTTTTTAAAACAAAAAAGGTCCCGGAACTCACTTCATGTCAAGCTTTTTAGTAAAACAAATTACTTTTTTTTTTCAAAACATATTACATACATAAGTCATATATATAATATTCCCGATGAGTAATTTCTATTTCTGATATTGGGACATGGGATTAAGGTTAACAAGACTGGAACACAAATAATAAAATTGCATTTTTTTAAAAATAACCTAAATTAATATTATTTTTTGACATCTCATCAAAGATGAAGAAGAATATGGAAGTCTGGGCATTTACGGGGCTTACGACCGTCATAGGCTGGTTTGAGTGATCACTTTACACACGTGTAACATTCACCAATTCTACCCATTATTGACAACCACACTACTCAAATTCTTGGAAGTTCTATATATATGAACCAATTTAGAAACCTTGTTCATGAATCACTAAAACTTCACTAGAGACATCTATTTAGAATTTGAGTAGTGTGGTTGTCAATAATGGGTAGAATTGGTGAATGTTACACGTGTGTAAAGTGATCACTCAAACCAGCCTATGACGGTCGTAAGCCCCGTAAATGCCCAGACTTCCATATTCTTCTTCATCTTTGATGAGATGTCAAAAAATAATATGAAAATAACTCCTGTAATTGGAGATAATCCAGATTTTGTGAACAAGTATTTGGACACACTCAAAATGTTGTACCTAAATTAATACATGGAAAATATATAAACAATAAACAGTCATAATAAATAGGCATACGAAGCATATATAAAATAAATAAATGAGAAAAAACATAAGGTAAGAAGCATATTTAAAAGAAACAAATGAGAAAATATAAAAAATGAGAAAATAAAAACAAATGAGAAAATATAAAAATACACAAGGTAAAAACAAAATAAAAAAATATGACTAATACCTACATATATCTTTCCATAAAGTATTTTTTCAGATCATTTATTTTGGATCCCCGAATGGGTTCTATTTTATATATCGCTCACTCCTTTCAAGAACCTCATATATTAAAAATCGTCAATTTTCAGTTTCGCGTGTTTTCGGAATGCCCATAGAATGTACTATATCCCAGCAAAAGCGGCATATTTTTAACTTAATATTTACCCACTACAGGGCAGAAAGTTTTGTTTTTGCATTTTGAAGAAAAGGTATTGTTTAATTATTTTTTTTGAATTTACTTAATATTTTTCAAATGGAGAAAAAACCTTCAGGTTTTACCTAAAAAGATCTGTTGCACAGTAAAAAGTTCAATAAGTTGCTTGATATTTATTTTTAATACATTGTATTATATTTTTAAACTTAAAAAACGTTCTCCTGAAAAATATATTTTTATTATTTATGACATTGTTAAAAGGAGTTTGCGATATGTCAGGCAGCTGGTACATTCAAATACATATCATTCAAATCAAATTGAAAGACACTTTTCCCATCTTTTTATGAATATATAAACATTGGTTGTAATTACGTGAACGCAAATATTGTTTCGTTTGATTGATTGATTGATTATGAAAATTAAAAACATATATATCCGTGAAAAAAGGGGCCGAAACGCCATCCCACCACGTTACATTATAAAAAAAGCCCGGGATATGTTTTTTTATTATAATTTTGGACTTCTGTATTCTACTTCATCTATGTTGAGATGTCAAAATATAAAAATAACCCAGATTTGTGAACAACGATTTGTACATACCCAAAATGTTATGGATGAATTGTAATTAAAACATATTAAATATCTCACCCTTGGACCAACTTCTCCTCTTTCCCCTTGAAGTCCAGTAGCACCCTATAAAAAAAGTATAGTACAATATTAGTTCAATTTTGTATACATACGAGTGTGTATGATTATTTTCAATACAAAGCATTTTCAAAGACAACAGCTGGAGGCGCGTTGCAGAAGCCTGGGTGAGGACCTATCCAACATCAGATCCGTGTTAGTTCATAAGGAACTCTCACGAGAGGTGGTACCTACCATACATGATCAAAATAGTGAAGGACATCGGTACTATAAACCAAGCTAGTGGAACTGAAAGCCACTTGACGACAGTCAACAGTCCATCTTCTCTTGAGGAGTTTTACGTGGTTTCCTCCCAACAATCAGCTAATAAAAAGTTCCTGATTGGCCCACACTAGATTATCCTTCCTGTTCCCAACACAGATTCAAATAAAAACATATTTAATTAGCTAGAAGAAAGAAATATCCACTAAATGATTTATAAACCTTGTACATAATAAGCAAGGAGAATAATAAATGCAATTCCAATCTAAAAAAAAAACTGACAAAAATAAATTGCAATTTGCAGTTTACCCATGTATACCTAGTCTTTCCAACACTGGTCGGGTAATTTGAGGTTAGGTTAGGATTGTTAAATTTTTTAAATTTAGTTTACAATATGTTTGGTACTTTTTTATGATTTTTTAAATAATAAAACGTATAAAATCAAATATTTTGTTTAAATGTTCCTTTGCCCTGACTCTATATTTATATTGTCTACGATTTTCCAACATTCTAGATGCATACGGGTAAACTGCGAATTAAATTATATTTTTGTCAGTTTTTAAAGTTTACCCAACAGCATTGGGTAATGCTAAGATAACCCGGATTGACCTACATAGGTTTATTAGCTAATAAAAAGTTCCTGATTGGCCCACACTAGATAATCCCTCCTGTTTCCAACACAGATTAAAATAAAGCAATTTTTTAAACTAGAATAAACCAATGATCTGTAAACATGATAAGCAAGGTAAATAATAAAGGCAACTCCTATCTAAATAAATATATAAAATATTTGTTTGTAAATGAAATGTTTACCGGTTCGCCTTTATCGCCAGTGGGCCCCAGAGGCCCCGTCGATCCTTTATCTCCCTTGTCCCCTGGTGGTCCTGGATATCCCTGGGCCCCTAGAGCCCCAGGCTTGCCCCTCTCACCAGGGGGACCTACGGCACCAGCTTCTCCCCTAGGTCCTTCGTAACCCTGAAAATTAACTCTATAATTAGTATGTCTTTCTTATTATGTTACAATATAAGTTTACAATATATGTGATGATTAATTTGCTTCTTTTATTATTTATATTAAACGGTTGGCGAACTCTGTGAAAATTATTTCTCAACATAATTCATGTAAAATTTAAGTTTTGAACTGACATTTCTTGGTGGGACTGCATTTTATAGAATAAAATAACAACTATGTAATATTTTCTACATGAATTTTATTTGACCAGTAACCGGGTTTCGTCGTAACCGACATCATCAGAATGGTGATGATAACTTCGTCGAATGATGATTTCGACGTGTCCGATATCATCAGACCAGTCTGTCGGATACGACGCAACCCGGTTGCTGGTCAAATAAAATTCATGTGGAAAAAATACAAAGTTGTTTCTGTAATTCATGTTATATTTGAAAGGCATTGTTTACTTTGTGGTATTGTAATATAATACTCTCCTTATCATTCATCGTTCACTTTGCGTGAACGAGGAACGATGAATACCGGTTACAATTTAAAGTGGTATTACACAAAGCGAATGATGAATGGGGAGAGTGTAATTCATAATTCATGTTCCCTTATTCTTTTTTAATTTTCTGGAAGTCATATCAACGTATGAACTTCCACAGTCGCAGATTAATTTACATATTATGATATACTCGTATACCATAATTATCATGTTTTTTGTGATATTTTGTATTTTTATTTAATTTGAAAAAATCTTACCTTTGGTCCTTCTGGGCCTTCCAGACCTGGAACACCAAGAGGTCCTAGGACCCCCTTGTCACCTCTAGGTCCCATATCGCCTCTCTCTCCGTCTGGACCTAAACAAACCATAATATTTCATATTTTAAAAACAGTTTTCTATGATTTTTCCTCAAAGTAATGATGATTTTATTGATCTTACCTCTGGATCCTCGATCTCCCTTATCGCCCATGGGTCCCCTAGGCCCGTCGTCGCCTTTGGGACCTCTGCTTCCCGGAAAACCAACTGTACCCTAAATTAAACATTTTAAATTTAATTTCATAATTATAAAATTTTCAAAATATATATGACTTGCTTGAATTTCAGCTACGTAGCCATTTCAATAACAACAAATCAACATATTGGGTCATTCGTATTTTATTTTATAAATTAAAAAAATTGTATGTAAATTAGACAATTCAACTAGCATCGTATATAGTAGTCGTACAGGAGAAAGTGACTAACTACCAAAACATAAAATGTCCAGGAGGGCCATTTAAGTCACCTTTGCTTGGCAAGATAATAACCATGAAAGCAAGTTGTCATTTTTAACAAGTCAATATATTATACTTCCAAGTTTGAAATCCTTTGGGATTTTGATCAGGGCAATATTAAGGTAGTCAGATATCAAATAGTCAATGATTACGGTATTGTAAAAAAATGCACTTGATCACTTTCTCCTGTATGACTACGATATGTTATATGTAGTTATGATTTAATATTGTATAGTTCGTAGTAACATCGTATAGTTATGATTTTAAATAACATATTCCGATTTCATCTCAAACTTTGTTTTTTGATATATGGGATGGTTTTTTAAAAATATTTTTTTATAATTAAATACCATATAATGACCTATGGTCAAGGAGTGACTTGGGTGAAAGGCGTTAGGAATCATCTATCAGAAAAAACTAGTGGAGTCTAGCTAGGAAAAATAAAATGACAATAATGAGTTTTTGTATACTACATAATACATAGATCATGTAATGGAGAAACAGCTAATGTCAAACATTCCCTTGAGGACAATGCGAACATTGAAGGTTCATTTACCTGATGTCCCGGTTGGCCTTGTTCTCCCTTGGGTCCTTGGGACCCCGGAGCGCCCGCGTTGCCCGGAGCACCATCCGTCCCGGGGAGGCCTGGCAGACCCGGCTTTCCTGGAGGTCCCTGCGAAGCAAAACTCGTGATTACAATGTCCAACACTACAAATACAGTCAAATCAAAAATACTACACGGCAAACTTACTTCAACAATACAAAGACATTCTAGTTACAAATTCAAAATGTAACCAAGGTGCCTCAAGGCTTCATGGAAGAGGCAATTCACATTCCTGAAATTATCCGGATCATTGGTCTGTATGTTCCCGACAGTTACCTAAGACAGTGTCGACATAGATTGTTTCACATAACTGTATACAGGACCAACCTGCATATGGTTATGCCTGTAGGAAGAGCTACCGCTATGTCGAATAATATCTCATTGGATACTGATCTGTTCCATGTGTCTGAAGGAGTTTTCCGAAGCGGGATTCTTTTACACCTTTAGCAATAGTTCTTGCATATTTTCGATTTTTGTATACTTATATATTTAATGTATACGCTTTACATTTTTTAGTTTGTAATATATATATATTAATTGAAAATAAATAAATTTAATTTAAAATTGAATAAATTGAATTTTACTTAGTCATGACACAAAACACTTAATTTTTTAAAAGTGCTTTTGCCAAAACAAACGATTTTGGTGGGTACACATATTATATTTTCAATGGTTTCGTATGTATTTTCAATGTATCTATAAGTTCCAAAAATTTCAGTTGCCTATTTGCCCACCGTGGGTAGAATGGTGAATATTCCACGTGTGTAATGTGATCACTTACTCAGCTCATAACAGTTCATAAGGCCTGTCAATACCCAGACTTCCATATTCTGTGATGTCAAAATGTAAAAAAAATATTTATCAAGTTGATTTATATTATATACCTGAATTCCAGTGGGTCCCGTAGTGCCCGGTGATCCTGGGGGTCCTACAGGTCCAGGGGGGCCTGACTGGCCCGGGGCCCCCGGGCCCCCTCGCTGGCCGGACGCCCCCTTGGGCCCCACGGGCCCCTCAGACCCGGGAATACCCGGTGCGCCAGGCAGGCCTGGGAAACCGCGAGAGCCGACAAAGCCTCTGGGACCCTGTAAAATAAACAGAATTAGCAATTTGAACGAATCATATGCCGGTTAAGATAAATAATAATAATAAATAATAAAACCCTTATCCACACCCCAATGGTGCATGGGGCACTGCGTCATACAAAAGCAGTGTTATCTTGATAGTTTACAAATGAAGGAAACGTGATCAGCCCTCCGCTTCAGGTATCAGTCCAGGGTGATATTGAATAAATATTACAGTGAAAAAATCACTTATATTTATTTTACCCCCCCTGGGAATCGAACCCGGGACATCCAGAACGGTAGCCGAGCGTGCTGACCATTACACTACGGAGGCGAACAAGCCTAAAATATAATGTTCACCCATACATATGCCATGCCTTTGTGAGATCTTTTTTTGTATTGATATTTTATATATTTTTTTTACTTGTATTATAATTATAATGTATTGAAAAACGCAAAATAATTTTTTTAAAAATATACATAAAAAAAGAAAAAAAAAGATAATGACTTTATATATTTTGTATATCAAAAGCATTGTGAACTTTGTGATATATAATATAACACTCTCCAGATCATTCATCGAATTAGTGTTTATAAAAGTAGTATTACACAAAGTGAACGATGATTGATAAGGAGAGTGTTATAATGACTCAAAACTTAAGTTATATAAACTGGGGTCTTTTGGTACTCCGCATTGGATCACGTGTAATTTCTGGATGGTCAGTTAAGGATGAATGTTCAAAGATGTAAAACGTGGCTTACTAGTTCGCCAGGCAATCCAGGCTGTCCGGGGGGTCCATCTTCTCCCTGGGGTCCCTCGTGCCCGGGCATTCCAGGTTCCCCCATGGCTCCCTGAGATCCTCTCTCGCCCTTCTCACCGGGCAAACCTACACACAAACAAAACTGATGCGGCAAAACAATACCAAAACATGTATAACTATTATTCAAGACGTGAGTCATGTCGCTCACTCCTTTCAAGAAGGTCATGAATCAAAAATCTTGATTTTTCAGGAGAACGTTTTTAAAGTTTAAAAATAAATATCAAGCCACTTATTGAACTATTTACTGTGTAACAGATCTTTTTAGGTAAAATGTGAAGATTTTTTCTCCATTTGAAAAATATTTAGTATGTAAAAAAAATAATTAAACAATACCTTTTCATCAAAATGCAAAATAACATTTTCTGCCCTGTAGCGGGTAAATATTAAGTTAAAAATATGCCGCTTTTGCTGGGATATAGTAAATTTTCTGGGCATTCCGAAAACATGCCCAACTCAAAATTCACGATTTTTGATTTATGACGTTCTTGAAAGGAGTGAGCGATGTGTGTTATTCCCAATTTTACATCTATTTTTTTAGATGGGAGTTGCATTTATTATAAACCTTGCTTATTCACAACATTTTGAGTGTGTCCAAATACTTTTTCACAAAATCTGGATTATCTCCAATTACATTAGTTACTTTCATATTATTTTTTGACATCTCATCAAAGATGAAGAAGAATATGGAAGCCTGGGCATTTACGGGGCTGACGACCGTCATAGGCTGGTTTAAGACTTCCATATTCTTCTTCATCTTTGATGAGATGTCAAAAAATAACCTTGCTTATATTATAGTATTTTTTATTATTTCTTAAGTTAGCTTATATTACGACAAATGTAAACTATTATAAACACTTAATTTACTACATCTACATATATATTTATTTACATTTCCTTACAGTAAACAAAACATTTATTTTTAAATTCTTTCAGACTCTTTTCATTCTTCATACATTCAGGCATCTCATCATACATTTTCAAACCCTTATACATTAAACAATTTTGCAACTCTGTTTTTTTCATCAATGGCAGTCATATTTTATCCTTATTTCTAGTTAAATGTTCATGACAATTTTTGTTCAAAACTATTTTATCCTTAAATTATTTTGGTAATTTATCGTTAAAAAAATTATGCATAAATATCAGCATATTAAATTTTAATCTCTTTTTTATAGATAACCATTAAGAAATATGAAGGTTTATAGATCATTAAGTGGATTTTTGTTTCTACTAGCTAAGAAAAATGTTTAATTTTAAACTGTGTTGGAAACATGAGGGATAATCTAGTGTGGCCCGATCAAGAGCTTCTCGGCATTTTCTCAATGCTGAAACGAAACCCACTCTACCACAATTTGACACCTATTTCTAATAATGAGCCGCTCAGGCTCACATAAATAGTATGAAATTGAACTATTTTTGTAAATAATACATACACAAATATTTTTAAAAAAACCTTAGTCTAAATTTTAGACTTGTTATCTTGGGAAGTTGAAGGATGACCACAAAGTGACCTTTTTATAAGGGATTTTTTTTATTTACCTTGCGTATTTTAGTGGATTTTAGTTTCTTCTAGCTAAGAATACGTTTAATTTTAATATGTGTCAGGAACAGGTAGGATAAACTACTGTGGACCAATCACGAACATCTCAGTATTTACTCATTGCTGGGAGGAAACCACGTCAAACCCCTCAGAAGAAGCCAGACTATTGACTGTCGTCAACAGGCGTTCCGTTCCACTAGAAGAGGGTTTAGCATTTTGTGTCCTAGCTTGGTTTATGGTACCAATGTCCTTCACTACTTTTATCATGTGTGTTACTACCTCTAGTGACAGTTTCTTATGAACTAACACGGATTCGATATCGGATAGGTCCTCACACAGGCTCCTGCGATGCCCCTCTAGCTGTTGTCTTTGAAAGCTGAAATGGGTTCGAAGCATCAACAAATGAGTAACATATCGTAGTCATACATGAGAAAGTGACCAAATGATTTTTTTTATAAAACCGTGATCATTGACTATTTGATATCTAACTAGCTTAATATTGTCCTGAAAAACGTCCCAAAGGATTTTAAACTTGTAAGTATAATATATTGACTCGATAAAAATGACTAACTGCATTGATCATATTTTTTTGCCAAGCAAAAGTGATTTAAATGGCCCTCCTGAACATTTTACGTTTTGGTAGTTGGTCACTTTCTCCTGTACGACTACGATATTCATGCTTTGCCCCCAATTTTCTTCTACCTATTTTTATCGCATAGATTCCGAACAAATTATAACAGTCACTCATATATCATAATTACTCTTACCCATAATTCCAGGGTATCCGACCTCTCCTTTATTTCCAGGCATGCCTGTGAGACCCCGCTGCCCATCTCTTCCAGGTTTACCTCGGCGCCCTTCCCTTCCAGGCAGGCCTAGAGGACCAGGAAGGCCTGAAGGACCCTAAAATCAAATTTGGACATCCTTAGTACAAAAAAACGGTTTGTTTTATAATTCGCCCTACAAGAAAAGATGCTTTGTATTCATAGTGTCAATCTAATAGAGACAATTCACAACATTTGAATGTGTCCAAATACTTGCTCTCAATTTTTTATTTGTGTGCAAGATCCGAGCCCCGGAATATTTTTACATGCTGGGAAACGCCTGGAAACATGATTGATTTTTTTGTATGTAGCTTATAATTTGACCAGTCGTTTATTCACAACATTTTGACTGTGTCCAAATACTTGTTCGCAAATCTGGATTATCTCCAAATGAATTATTTTTTAAATTGTTTTTTCACATATGAAGAAGTGGATATAGATGAAGAATAGGAATAATGTCAACATCTTCATCTATGTTGAGACATCAAAAAATAATTTATATGTGGAGAAACCCAAATTTGTGAACAAGTATATGGACACACTCAAAATGTTGGGAATAAAATTATTGGTCAATTTATAAGCTAAGTATGTATATATAAAATTTTAATTGTTCCAGGCGTTCCCCACCATGTAAAAAATTCCTGGGTTCAGATCTTACATACAAATAAAAAGGGTCTCTTCTTTATAAAGCTTTTCTCAATCCATCTTCAAGGGATTACTGGAGAAGAGTCATTGCTTCCACAAGGGTCACAACCCTCAGTAATGAGGAATAAGATAGAGAAGAATATTTTTAAATTACTGTAAAAAATCATAAAGATTAACTTACTTGCTCTCCTACGTCTCCAGGCTCTCCTTTGGCCCCATCGGCTCCCGGACGCCCTTCGGGTCCCACAGGCCCAGTGAGGCCCATAGGGCCCTGGGCCCCTCGCATAGATGACTGGAAGAAACAAAGTGTAAGGAAAAGGAAGAAGAAGAGAAGAGATCACTTATACTTACTGTATTAAATTTTATATGATATTTAAACTAAAGTCCACCATGAAGGGTTATATGTAAATCTACCGAGTGCGACTTTCTGATTTTGATGCAATTTTAAAATAATAAAAAAATATTCGTTATCGCCTGCAGGTTGTATGAAATTCTTTTTCTTTTCATTCAGACCCTTACCCACACCGATGGTGCATAGGGCACTGCATCATATAAACGCAGTGTTGTCTTGATCGTTAATGCATGAAGGAAAGGCGATCAGCCGTTCGCTTCAGGTTCCACTATAGTCCAGGGTAATATTGAATAAATATTAGAGTGGAAAAATTATTTAAATGGGAAGCGAGCCCGGGACCTCCAGTACGGTAGCCAAGCGTGCTGACCATTACACTAGTGAGCCGGACAGGAGACGGGGTGGAAATTTTTTCACATTGATACAATGAATTCTAAATATTTGACATGCGCCGTGGCGTAGTTGGGTAGACGCCCGGCTGTGAAACTGGCGTCGCGGGTTCGATTTCCGCCAATTTCAGAATGAATTGAAGAAAGATTTATTTTCAATTGGTCTGGGTGTTTCTTCCCTATCCTTACTATCCTACCTGCAGACAAGCATCTATAATAGACGCTTTGCTGGTTATTCCTTTATATATATATATATATATATATATATATATATATATATATATATATATATATATATATATATATATATATATATATATATATATATATATATATATATATATATATATATATATATATATATATATATATATATATATATATATATATATATATATATATATATATATATATATATATATATATATATATATATATATATATATATATATATATATATATATATATATATATATATATATATATATATATATATATATATATATATATATATATATATATATATATATATATATATATATATATATATATATATATATATATTTATATATATATATATATATAAATATATATATATATATATATATATATATATATATATATATATATATATATATTTTATTTTTTATTTTTTTTTTTTTTTGTTGAGAATTTACAAGATTGTATAAAAATGATAAACTTACGATATGCTGGGAAAGCAGTTGTTGCATCGCCTCAGGTTGACCGTCAGGGCCTTTGTCATTGCCGCCGGGTTGAGACAACTGAAAATAAAATAAAATACAAATTTACATTTTGAGTGTGTCCAAATACTTGTTCACGAATCTGGATTTTCTCCACTAGGGAGTTATTTTTACATGTTGACATCTAGAAGGCTTATGACCTGTCAGAGAATGGGTAAGTGATCACTTTACACACCTCCTTAATCCAGCATAGATGGCTGTTGCGAACTCGTGTATTTTTAGAAATGTTGGAAGAAAAGGTAAATACATATGATGTCAAATTTAGTGAAAATATTAGTTTGTATACTATGTATTTGATTAAAGCTAACTAAAGATTTTTTTATTTAAAACAAAAAAAAAATGTCATGAGATTTGAGTAGTGTGGTTGTCAATCATGGATAGAATTGGTGAATGTTGCACGTGTGTAAAGTGATCACTCAACCCGCTTATAACAGGTCACAAGCCTTGTAGATACCCAGACTTCCATATTCTATGCTGAGATGTCAATTCTGAGCTATTTTATTTAATTGTATAGACATTTTTGACATGTTTATAAGAGTACAGACATTGTCAGACTTTGCCATTATTTCAATGCTTAAAACTTCTTTGATTTCTTACCGGTATTAAAAACACGTGTCCTGGTGGACCTTGAATTCCATCGGTCCCGTGAATCCCGTCCCTGCCCGTCTCCCCACGGGGTCCTGAAGGCCCCTGGGGGCCTGGGGGACCCGGGTACCCTCGGGGTCCAGGGGGCCCCCGAAGCGGATCGAACTGGTAGGGCCCTTCAGGCACTGCAGGCTAGAAAGAAAAGGATTACAAATTTATCATTTTTGAGGATATGTAATACCTATGTCAAGCACTTTGACAAGAAGGAGCTTTGCTTGACTGGAGACCTAGAACAGGACGTAGAAGCATGAGTAGGTCCCAGACAAGATGGTCCGATGACATTAGGAAAGTAGCGGGTATACACTGGAAGAGAGTCGCGTCCAACAGACAACTGGGAAGTCCAAGAGGGAGACATTTGTTGAATACTGGACACAAGAAGAAGGTTAAAGTTAGTAATCAAGTACATATATTTCGTATTTTCTAGTTTAATTTAGCAATAAACAATGATGGAGATTCCCTCTCCAAGCACAAGAGCTTAGTCTCTTTTTGGAACATCCCAATCACTTTTGTTTTTTTTTTTCACTGGTTTATGGGTTGGGGCACATTTTTTTATTATTTCTGCAAATTCATATTTAAACGATGGCGATTGTTTGTAAAGCGCAATTTTGGCGTCTACTGCTAATTTCAGCGATTCTAAGTTTATGTTTTTTGATTGCAAAATGTATATCAGTCCACGGGATAATAATTCCTGATCATCAGCCACTAGATCGAAGCATTTATTAAGGTGGAGACTGACCGGAGCATTTCGTCGTAACGTAACGTCGTAATATCGCTCTCGGCGAGCATCAGCGAGCATCCGAAACTATGGATGGAGCGCTCGGCTCGGTGTACTGACTGCCTGAATGCTCGCATCGTAACATGTTGCGTTACGACTATATGCTCCTTAAGTAAAGGCATTTAATCAGTATAACTCAACCCTTTCTGGTCCATAAAAAAAAATTTAAAATTCCACCAGGTCCACAATACATTTACAGCATTGTAGGGTTAAACAATACATCCAAGTTTTTTTTTAAATAATACTACACTTGTGTTAAACATTTTATTTCGAATGTCTCTTATTATTAATCTTGTCTCTTATTATTACATTTTACACTAAATACGAGTGAGAAAAAAATATGTTTGCTTTTTTAACACCAAACTGATGAAGAAAAAAATATCGAATGACATTCGATATTGGACTCGCCGGAATAAAGTCAATGTATAGGACCGGAAAGGGTTAAATTAAAAATCAATTAATATGTGACTTACATTAGAATCCTCAGTACTGGACTCTTCATATTCATCAGAAGTCGGTGTGGTCACTTCTGTTGTGTTGGTCGGTAGCTCTCCGCTAGGAATTGTGACTCCGCTGCCAGAAGCACCGCTACCAAACTGTAACATCAATCGAATTTTTTAATATTTTTTTATAAATTTAGTTAGCTTATATTACATTTGATACAAACTATTTTTTTCACTTAATTTACATCGTATATTTACATCTTCTTACAGTAAACAAAACATTTATTTTTAAATTCTTTCAGACGCCTTTCATTCTTCATTCATTCAGGCATCTCATCATACCTTTTCAAACCCTACATTATACAATTATTATAATAAATGTCTAATTTTATACTTATTTCTAGTACTATATTCATGAATAATTTGTTTTTAACTATTCTGTTCTTAAAATATTTAGGTAATATATATATATATCAAATAAAATTTTAAAAAAAAAAAAAAATATATATATATATATATATATATATATATATATATATGTATATATTTATATATATATATATATATATATATATATATATATATATATATATATATATATATATATATATATATATATATATATATATATATATATATATATATATATATATATATATATATATATATATATATATATATATATATATATATATATATATATATATATATAATATATATATATATATATATATATATATATATATATATATATATATATATATATATATATATATATATATATATATATATATATATTATATATACATAAAGATAAGCATATTATATATGTCTCTTTTTTATAGGTAACCAGTTGAGTTCTTCTCTCATTTTTTCAACATTCTTATACTTATTTTTCGTAAGTACTATTATCATAGTTTTATTTTGAATAATCTCCAATTTATTTTTTTTTAAAACATTTTCCAACAATAATACTGTTTAGCAATAACTCTTCTAACTGTTGCTTGGTATAAATACCAGTATCCATTGAAATCAGTTATGACACGTGTTTCGATGCATTCAATATGATGGTGAATGCGTCGATACACGTGCCAGAATATATTGAAATAATTGGCGATGTTTGCCAAGAAAAAGTAAAATTTTAAATGGACAGTTTACTCACCCCTGGTTTTTCAGTTCTTGGACTAATCAATGTTCCACCAGAAGTACTAAATATATCTCTTGTTCCACCCAGCACTTCGTTAGCTGAAAATAAACCAAAACTGTCAATTCCATCATAAATTTGAAAACCAATACTGTTTTTTTAATCATTCAAGCTTTCTTGTTTACCATTCACTGTAACTCCGCCGATGGGTGCTTCAGGAATCAAGCCACTTCCACCAGGATAAATGCCAGTGAATCCGAAACCCCCTTGGTCAAACCCGTTTGATCTGTTGGCATTTGGCATGATGGCATTTTCGTCGTAATCTGAGTCGGTGACATCTTCATCATAAATACCCGGTTCCCCATTTGAATCAAATGAGTCGTTAGCTCTGCTTTCATAGTAGCGATCCACGCTTCCAGTTTCATCAGGATCAGGTCTGGAGGCGTTTTGGGCTAATCCGATGATTCCGCTGGGCCAAGTATCATTTCTTGTACCATTTACGGATAGATTTTGAACTGGGCGGATTCCTCCCGTGGCTTCTGGAACTGATACTGTTGTCCAAGATGTAGAGAAGGTTGTGTTGGCAACAGCGACTCCAGATTCAGAGAAGCAAGTGGGAGCGACTGACTTGCACATGTCGTATGCTACATCTGGTGTGTCGGCTACTTGGAGCAGTTGGATGTCTCCCTGAAACAAAATGATTGCAAAATAATCAACGTCTAATAATTTAGCTCACGAAAGTTCAACCCTGACAAGGTTTCTCCTTTGGGCAATTCTTCTTTCTGTATCTCGGTCATCCTTACAAGCTAGCTCCCCGGGAATACCGCACCCGATTTACGATTGTTTTCTCTACATTTCGTCGTGCTTATTTTTCAATTCACCCTTTCGCATGTGGGTTATTTAGAATTAAATCAGTTTCGACTTTTTTTGTTTTACCAGAATTAAAATATTTTTGTAAATTCCCCATGGTTACATCAGTGAAAGATTAATTGGAAGATATTTTGGATTCAGTAGCTATTGTTAGAAAAGTGTGACCAAACGGAAAGCACTGGCAAGAACAAACAAAATGAAAATAAAAGTCGTAAGCCCCGTAAATGCCCAGACTTCCATATTCTTCTTCATCTTTGATGAGATGTCAAAAAATAATATGAAAATAAAAGTCGTTTGTAAAATAAAAGTGATGATACTCTCCACGATATGCGAAAAAGGAATTCTTTTGCGATTTGAGTATATTACGAGAAAAAAAAACAGTGAGAATCTTGAGGATTATCAAGGATATTGAATGCTCTCCCAACCGCATTCCTGGATCTGATACAGAAATATCTAAGCTTCCTGACAGAACTCTCTTGCAAAGAAATTTTATTTTTCGTACCAAATTGTGAAATTATAAATAAATACGATAAAAAATTGTCTCTTGATTTTATTGTGATTTTAAATTTATTATAATATTTTTTAATGTCCCTGTCTCTGCCAATCTGAATAAATACAAGTTCGTAAAACCAGCACAAAATTTCTAGAAGTGCCCCAGTGTAGGCAGTGAAAGGGATAAGCATTAACTTCAGTTAGTCGGCTAGATCCGAATCCAACTCGACGTTGGCCAGTACACAAATTCGTTGGTTCAAAAAAAATTATCAGATTTTTTCAAACTTTAATAAAAATATCAATTTTTAAATTATTTATTTGGTACCTAAAAAAAAATATAAATGAAGGGCATTTTCATACTCGTAAGCCGAAATTTCCTATTTTTCTCTCATTGTTCTCAAAACACTTGGTAATCCGAACGACTCTGCACGATATACGTTCGGATTAACGAGCTGGCACTGTACTTACATTGAAATAATCTTCTTCTGACAGTTGCTGGCCAACTATCAACAGTCCCATGGTATTAATTTTGGATGTTGGAAGACGTTGAAGCATCTTGGTGAAGTATTGATCACAGTCCACGACCAGAGTCATGGAGTCCCCTTTCACGCTCAAACCAAGTCTATGCCATCTGCAACAAGCATATATCATGAAGTCGACGTGCGAGGAAAGTGATAAACAGGGGTGTGTAATGTCACGATGGCTGTTTGCCACGCATGGGTAATTATAAACATAACTAAATAAAAACTTGACTTTGTGAGGAATGAAGAGATAAGGCGTAGGACGTAGCAAATCTTGGTCACAACTGTCGTCAAGAAAAAGCGATTCAGTTGGCTTGGCCATGCACTCCGCATGCCTCCTGAGAGCCGCCATCAAGCTTGCCTCTTTTACAAGTCATCATGCTGACAATTCGTCGGTAGTTCTTGTCAGAACTTCGGGACGCGGATCTGACTTGGGAGGATGCAAGGGAGCTGGCAGCCGACAGAAAAGCCTGGAGACAGTTTGTGGACTCCATATGCTCCACCTAGGGAGCGGATATAGTTATAATAATAAATAAAAACCTATCAGCGAAAGTTAAACTGGCAGTAGGTACACAACGGAGTCCTTATTCCAACCCTGATGCATGGAAGTGGAGCATGAAGTTGCAAAAGCATGAAAGTAGGCTAAATGCAGTCGAAATGCGATCACTCAGATGAATGTGTCGGGTTGTGGTCCCGTGGTTAGTGTCGCGGACTCTTGAGTCAGGGTTTCTCGGTTCGAACCCACACTACCTCAATTTGATACCTTTTTCTAATAATGAGCCGCTTTGGCTCACAGAAATAGTGTGAAATTAAGGTATTTTTGTGACTAGAAATATGTAATAGAAAATATTTCTTTTTTTTTAAATATAAAAAATGTGCGTCAAAACGATGCATTATAGGTGTTCAAATAGTGATATGTATAAGGAAATAATGCAAGGATAAGATAATCATTATCAATATAATATTTTTTTGATGTACAAGCTGTATAATTCCCAAACAGATAAAATAAATATTTGAAAAAATATTAAAAAATAAAAAATTAAGACAGATGTGTCGAAATGGTTTGGGCATGTCAGTTGTATGAGGGAAGAAAAAACACATAACAAATTTATCAGGCTAACGTTGGAAATAAAAGCAGCGGAAGACCGAGGAATACTTGTCGAGATCAAGTATTTTAAATACATACTTAAAAATGACCAGGACAACAATCATAGGGTATGTATAAAGATACACATGAATTTGGAAAAGGCGAAGTTTGCTTGCAAAGACAGAATATTGTGACGATGTATTCTCTCTGCCCACCCCTGCGGAAAGCGGCATTAAGATGAGTAAGTAAATTCTATGAAGTCATCAGAGATCATTGTCACCATAATATCAATCAACAGTTGTGTCGTCTTACATGTATGTGCAGACATTTAGTATGATTTATGTATTCTATGCGATGCAATAATTAGTCTATGGAGGGTTTCTCAATCAGTGGTACGCGTACCCACATGGATATGCGAAGTTGCATCAAGGGGTACGCGGGCCAATCTCTTGACTAAGATGATGCAATTAGTAAAAAACGATCAAGCCAACCAACATTTGGCGAAATATATTTTTCAAATTGATAAAGACATAGAAAGGATAGTGAATGCTGGGAACAGAGTGAATGGTGCACTAAAATCAGTTTTAGCAAATAAAAATCTATCAGCGGAAGCTAAACTGGCAGTACATAATGGAGTTCTGGTTCCAACCCTTATGTATGGAAGCGAAGCATGGAGTTGGCAAAAGAAGGATGAAAGCAGACTGAATGCAGTCGAAATGCGATCCCTCAGACGAATGTGTGGCAAAACGATGGTTGATAGATGTTCGAATGATGAAATAAGGAAAGAATGTAAGGCTGAGATAAGCATTATCGATAAAATTAAGAAAGGTGTGTTGAGATGGTTTGGACATGTGGAGCGTATGAGTGAAGAAAGAACGGTTAAACAAATTTATGAGGCGAATGTAGTTGGAAAAGAAACAGAGGACGACCGAGGAAAACTTGGCACAATCAGGTATGTCAAATACTTGAAAGCGGCCGGGTCAGGAGTCGTATGGTATGGTATAATAATCGTCGGGTATGTATGAGGAGATGCATGAATGTAGAAGAGGCAAAGAATGTTTGCAAAGACAGAGTGGTGTGGCGTTCGATTCTCTCTGCCTACTCCTGGGGGGAAGCGGCGTGATGGTTAGTTAGTTAGTAAGTTAGTTATTTTTCAAATTATTTTCAGACATCTCAAAATAGATGAAGAACAATATGGAAGTCTGGGCATTTACGGGACTTACGACCGTAATAGGCTGGTGTAAGGGCGTTTGTGTCCGGCACTTTAGTTAGCGTGCTAAAACGATGATTGGCTTTGAAAAAATATTTTTATCATTTTTTTTTTCTCCTTACCATTCAATAACTTGTTTCTTTTCAAAACCATTCATTTATTTCGAAGAAAAACTTGGTTGAAATTTTTTTTAACTAACAGTCATACCGCTATTCCACGGGGGTAGCCAGAGAGAATACAGCGCCACACCAATCTGTTTTTGCAAATGATCTTCGCCTCTTCCGTATTCATGCCTCTCCTCATACATACCCACCGATTATTCCGACTCCTGGCCTGATCACATTCAAGTATGTATTTGAATTACTTGATCATGCCTCGTCTCTCGGCTTTCCTCTGCTTCTATTACTAACCAGATAACCCCTTATAAATTTGTTTTACTATTTTTTCTACACTCATTCGATTCACATGCCAAACCATTTATTATTTATCATTTCCGTAATAAGGGGTACGCAAGATTGAGGTCTTTCTTAAGTGGTGCGTATGAAAAACTGTTTGAGAACCACTGGTCTAATAAATTAATCTAACAGTGAAAATAATTATCAGGCTTGTCAATGAATAAACTCTCTTATTCCAAACATTATAATGTTTTCTTTTTATGAATTCTGGTATATTTTGGGGGTCTCCATTTTAAATTGAGGAGTTAAATTTCATTTATTAATTCGACAGGCACTTTATGGTAATGTCTTTTTATTATTTTTGACATCTCATCAAAGATGCAGAAGAATATGGAAGTCTGGGCATTTGTGATCTCACCAATAGATGTCTCTTATGAAGTTCTAGTGATTCAAGAACACTGTTTTAAAATTGGTTCATATATATAGAACTTCCAAGAATTTGAGTAGTGTGGTTGTCAATAATGGGTAGAATTGGTGAATGTTACACGTGTGTAAAGTGATCCCTAAAACAAGCCTATGACGGTCGTCAGCCCCGTAAATGCCTTGACTTCCATATTCTTCTTCATCTTTGATGAGATGTCAAAAAATAATATGAAAAATAACTCCTATAATTGGAGATAATCTATATTTGTAAACAAGTATTTGGACACATTCGAAATGTTGTAATGTCTTTACATTTTAAATTTAAGTTTTACTTTATTATTTTTTGTACTGACATTTCTTGGTGGAACTGCATTTTATATAATAAAAAAAAACAACTAGGTTAATTTTAAGTTTATTCCACATATATTTAATTTGACCAGTGACTGGGTTTTTCGTCGTTACCGGCATCGTCAGTCTGATGATGCCACTAACGACGAAACCCGGTCACTGGTCAAATAAAATATATTGCTCACTCCTTTTAAGAACGTCATAAATAAAAAATCGACAATTTTCAGTTGTGCATGTTTTCAGAATGCCCAGAAAATGTACTATATCCCAGCAAAAGAGGCATATTTTAAACTTAATATTTACCCGCTATAGGGCAAAAAGTGTTGTTTTTGCATTTTGAAGAAAAGGTATTGTTTAATTATTTTTTTAAATATACGAAATATTTTTCGAATGGAGATAAAACCTTCAGGTTTTACCTAAAAAGATCTGTTGCACAGTAAAAAGTTCAATAAGTGGCTTGATATATATTTTTAATACATTGTATTTTATTTTTAAATTTTAAAAACGTTCTCCTGAAAATCAAGTTTTTTGATTTATGACGTTCTTGAAAGGAGTGAGCGATATGTGGAAAAACTAAATACAGTCGAACTCGGTTATTACGAGCACGGATATATAGCGAGATCTCGGATTAGTTGTTATTTCATTATCGGATGTACGTGTAAGTTTTACTTGGTAAATACTAATATTTCTAAAAAATCAATTGTGACACGTGTTTCGATGCATTCCGCAAACGGTGCATATATTTCAAGAATTCATGGTAGTTGAGGTAGTATTTTAAAATGGCGCCATATAAATTATCCAATATTACATATTATTATTTATCTCTTTATTATTTACCAAGTAAAACATAAATTAAGTTTGAAAATGACATACGAAATGATTATAATGGCCGCTAAAAAATGTTTACATGCGGCAACACTTGAATTTAAGCAAGTTATATACAGTATTATAAATCATTTTGGTTTTCTTTTCATTTTAACGGATTTTCCGTCCATTTTATCTGAAATCCGTTGTGTCCGTTATATTGTTATGCCCGTTATATCAGAAATTTGTTAAATTTCGCTAGTAAAATCAAAGTCCGTTATATCGAGGTATTACTGTACTGTGCCTCCATTGAGTTTTCCAGTGCCGAGGACACATATTAACCTATTATAAAAATACTACAAAAATAAAATTAAAATAAAATACTAAGAAAAAATTGTACTAACTTTCCGTCGTCAATGTTGACCCCAAAGGATATCATATTTCCATCGGCAGGATTCCCATCAATGTCCTCATAAAAGATGGATACATCAGTGCCCAAGTAAAGCATAAGTTGTTCGTCCCCATTGTCGGAATAGATGGTCATCAGGGTTGTTTGGCCTTTTCCTTTAAATAAACAAAAATTCATAATTCATTTAAAACTTAAATGTAATATATTATATTAAATAGATTAAAATTTAATAAAATAGAAGGGCGGAAAAAAACTCCTCCGACGAGACACATACGGTGGCTTGATGGGTCTCCGCAAAAAAACATAAGAATAAATTTTGCTTGTATATATGTATGTATGTATGTATGTATGTATGTATGTATGTATGTATATTTGCATATTAGGAAACATAAATAAACAAGAAATTCTTCAAAATAAATCTATGAGAATAGTGTGTAAAAAATAGTATAATTTATATTTGAAGCACTAACTTTGTAATTTTCCATTTTATAATTAAAATGTAACTTTGGTTTTAAATCACTACACATATTTTATTATAACATAATTATAATGTCTACCAGTTTCGAAGCAAACCGCTTATTTATCAAGACTGATTAAGCATCGAAACCGGTAGACATTATAATTAAGTTGTAATAAAATATTTATAGTGATTTTTAAACAAAGTTACATTTTAATTATATAATTTGTTTACTTTTAAACATATTTTTTAAACGATAAATTGGCCAAATATTTTAAGAATAAATTAGTTTTAAATAAATAAATAAATCAAACATGTTACTAGAAATAAGGGTAAAATAAGACTGCCATTAAAAATTAAAACGAAATCGAAGAATCGTATTATGTATGTATAAGGGTTTAAAAATATATATTAAAATGAGATGCCTGAATGTATGAAGAATGAAAAGGGTCTGAAAGAAATTAAAAAGAAATGTTTTGTGTACTGTTAGAAGATTATGTGTAAATAATACTTTGTATTAAATGTAATATAAATTACCCGAACAAAAATTTTTAAAATATGTGGTTTATTCGAAAAAATTATTCAACAAATAAATTAATTTAAAATAAAATATTTTGTATGGTATAGAACCAACAATATAACCTTCATGAATGCTACAGAAAGATAACATGATTCGGAGGCATGGATGGCCTGGATGACGTTGTCTTTGACAGAAGGACCTACAACCTGAGAACTAGGAGAGCTGACTCCAACAGTCTACAAAGATAAGTTGGGATAGAGCCAGAAAGAAGAAAAAGAATACTAATAATATTACCTTTCATGGTCCGCACGATGAGCAGGAGTGAGAAGTCAGTTGGGAACCCTTCTGGAAAGGCGACAGCCGTTTGTACCGTGAGCTGAGCAGTCTCATCCAGATGATAAGCCCTTTCTACTTCAGCATCCTCGTCAGTAGCGTTACTCCAGCAGTACGGCTTGGTAAGAGTCACTCCGGATGGGATATCAGCGATTCCAATATGCTCCAATAGGTCCACAATTATGCCTAGAAGAAGAAAAAAATAGATGTAAATAAGAAATTGTTTTCACTGAATTATAACAAAAAGTCTATAGATGGTCGAAACGTCAGGAGGAGGAAAAATACATAGATTGACCCAAAAAATACCCAATGCATAAAAAAACTTGCAGCCCTAATAATATTTCATCGAATCATCTTGTAATATATTAGTATATTCCCTAGAAATCCTTTAATTTAATATATTTTATTTTATCCAATTTTTAAAAAATAATTTACGTACATTATTACAGACACAATTATTCCAGATACATAGACAATTATACTATAACAGATACAGAGACAAGTATCAAATCGCTAACTCCTTTCAAGAACGTCATAAATAAAAAATCGTCAATTTTCAGTTGTGCATGTTTTCGGAATGCCCAGAAAATGTATTATATCCCAGCAAAAGAGACATATTTTCAACTTAATATTTACCCGCTACAGGGCAGAAAGTGTTGTTTTTGCATTCTAAAAAAAATGTAGTGTTTAATTATTTTTTTTAATGTGCTAAATATTTTTCAAATGGAGAAAAAACCTTCAAGGTTTACCTAAAAAGATCTGTTGCATAATAAAAAGTTCAATAAGTGGCTTGATATTTATTTTTAATACATTGTATTTTTTATTTATGACGTTCTTGAAAGGAGTGAACGAAATGATGTCGTAATTTCTGTAAATTATTTCATAATTTCACAATTTCACGAACCACAGATTGAGAATGTCTGGCGCCCAGCTATGCGGCCTTTGCCCCCTTACAAAGAAGCAGAGGTCCTTAACCTTTAGATTCGCGAGGCGCTATAAATTGTGAAATATGTCTCTGGTCAAGTAATGACAATTACTTTTGACAGACGCTTCATAACGCTATTGTCATGTAGCTAGAGAAATGTTAGGACACTCCAATATGTGCGATTCGCTTGCCCCAGATATTATGACAGATATATGACAGATGACAATAGAATTTAACTCTGACTGATTTTCTTCTGCGACTCTTGGCGCCTTCTCTAATTTAAAATATTCTTCCTGGTGAAACTAATCTATTACAGAGGCACTGCGGACCGGTCGGATTAAAAGCATTCAGCGAAATCTGTATTTTAAATTGATATAAATTACTGTAAGAAAAACATAATTGAAATATTTTTCAATGATTCCTTTAACGTTTATTTACGGCAGTTGTGTGTTTTCTTTTCCTTTCAATATGAATGACCAACCATCGAATTTAATTATTTTTATCGTGCCAGGAAAAAAACCATTTAAAAAATCACATAACATAAACTCATATAAGAGAAACATTTAAACAAAATCATCATTGCTAACATAGGCAGTATTTTAAAGGTAAAAAACCGGAATACTGTAAATTTCAATGTGACTTATACTTCATAGTCAAGTTCCTGATATTTCAGGTAGTTAAAGTGTGTACTCTCAAATATACAAAGTTAGTACGCGACGTTGTCCGCGAAAAATTTAAATTTGCCAAATAAATGTTTTTTTTTTTTAAATAATTTTTCTAACTTCTTACCTTTCAATATATCTTTTCTTTTTTAAAGCCATTTATTTATTCCTTATTTATTTCGATGTCCGCCTCCGTGGTGTAATGGTCAGCGTGTTTAGCTACCGTGCTGGAGGTCCCGGGTTCGATTCCCAGGGGGGGGGGTGAAAATAAATATTAGTGATTTAACACTGTAATATTTATTTAATATTACCCTGGACTGGTTCCTGAAGCGCAAGAGTGATCACCTTGCCTTCATGTAAGTAATGATCAAGATAACACTGCGTCAATTTGATGCAGTGCCCTATGCACCATTAGGTGCGGATAAGGGTTATAATATTATTTATTTCGAAGAAAAAAAATTCAGTACAAAAGCGGTGTTTTAAGAAAGCAAAAAAACAATTACGTAAAATTTTACCTGGCTTTTGAGAAAAATTAACACGATTTAACATATATCTAGCCTTAATGACCAACTATCGAAATTAATTATTCCTTTATTGTGTCAGGTAAACAAACATCGAAAATTCATAAAATCAGTATTTTCAAAAACTCGGGGGACACCTTGTATTTTTTTAAACCCTGTTTATTTCGTGTTAAATACATTACAGTATTTCATGGACTTGATAGGTTTTAATTTTTTTATGTCCAACACATATTCAATTATGTTTAATCAATAGTTATAAAATTATGTCCTTGAGTCGACGTGGCTACTAGAAAATAATAAAATGCCTACGCAACTTATTTGAGAATCATAAATTAATTGATATCAAGCATCTCGTGATATATATTGAATGTTACATATACAGCATATATGTAACATTAAATCAATGATAGATGATGTTACATTGTATTATTAAATATTCCTTTATAGAAAATAAAACCTACTTCAATTGCATATTTGTACAATGATTAAAGAAAACACTTGTTTTTTACCACTTGAGTTTTATTATAGATTACATGTTTCAGAAGTAAAACTTCCATCATTCAGGTCTGTATAATAACTAAAATATAAAATTTAAAATTGTCCTATAAATAAGGAGAGATTAGTCAAGGGGCGGAGTTTGAAAACAAAGGAAAAATGGAAAGCAAAGGTGAAGAATTTTGAAACAATATATTATTTAACAAATTATTATTAGAATTTAGGTTTTTTTGGATTTCTAAATTTTCAAGATAATTTATAATTTGGCCTTTATATGGAACAAGGTGTTATTATTTTAATTTATGAGAGTGAAATGAGTGATTAGTATCTATTATATGATTGGCAAATTCCGAAAAATAATTACTAACAAGACCGCTATGATGTTCTTTAATTCTAATGGACTTCCACCTCCATCATAACTCCCCAACACGTTACCACTTACGACAGAATAGGACACTTATCGCATATTTATTGACATCGCTCAACTGGACCTGCGAAAAGAGAGCGAATAATTGCATCCGTTGGCTTGTCAAATAAAAAGAGTTTTTAAAAAATAACCCGTTCACGATAAATTAGAGTATTTGTTACTGCTAAGTTTGAGTTGCTTAGTGGTATTACGAAATGCAACAAACTAATTACTAAATTAATTTATACTAAGCCTTTTTATTGATATCTCAACAAAGGCTTATTAAAAAATATTCAAAATATAACGATAACACTGCTTTTATATTATGCATTGCCCTATGCACCATTGGGGTATGGATAAGGATTTAAAGGAGACACTCTTAAAGTAATTATTGATATAAGCATTATTGTTTTTTTTCTGTGACGCTTGAAAAAGAGGCAAGCTACTTAGAAAAATATTCAAACACTCACCGTCTTGGGCTGATGCTGCCGAAATTGAAAAAACGAAGATCAAAAGTATGGTCAAGATCGCCGTTTTTATTTGAAATTTTCCGTGTCCATTTTGTTTGCGAGGGTCGGCCGCCATCTTGATATCCCGGCCGCCACTTTCTTCCTCCTCATCGTCGAGTTCCTGCCGTTGCGTCACGTTTCCGTATGGACTTCCACCTCCATCATAACTCCCCAACATGTTACCACTTACGACAGAATAGGACACTTATCGCATATTTATTGACATCGCTCAACTGGACCTGCGAAAAGAGAGCGAATAATTGGATCCGTCGGCTTGTCAAATAAAAAGAGTTTTTAAAAAAATGCTCGTTCATGACAAATGAGAGTTTGAAAACAAATCAAGCTTTCTGCATTTGTTTTTTTTTTTTAATCTTAAATTTACCTTTTCTGGACATCATAATAAAATCCCTACAATAATTATTCATGACTGATGAAGGGTTTTAAAAAAACAAATCTCTTCTATGATTTTATTTTAAATCTTACAATATTCATGAAATTCATAAAATTATTGAAATTTGCGATATTCATGAAATTCATGAAATTCGTGATATTCATGAAATTCATGAATGTCGCGAAATTCGTGATATTCGTGAAATTCATGAAATTTATTGAATATAATTTTATGTTTATACAAACTCAGTGCATGGATTACAGCGTGCGGTTTCCAAACTGTTTTTCAACTGAAATCCAATTTTTTAAGTATCTTCGCGTTCGACGTTAAACATGATTTTATCATTAAAAAAAATATATTTTTCTGAATATATATAACTATATATATATATATATATATATATATATATATATATATATATATATATATATATATATATATATATATATATATATATATATATATATATATATATATATATATATATATATATATATATATATATATATATGTTATGCAAACCTAAAATAAGATAATATTACTTTAAATAAATTTGTATTTAAACCCAAAATATGATGATATTATTTACAAAATGGGATAATAGTATTTACAAGTACAAATATTCAAACAACGAAACCAAATATTCAAATATATAAAACCAATATAAAAAATTAATACATTTGAATAAATGACAATTAAAGTAAGATCTTTTCAGAACTTATAATATTTTATCCTTTTTAACCGATTCCAAAAGATTTTTCTTAACATTTTTTTATAATTTCATTATTTCAATATTAATACAAAAATAAATCGTTCAATGTCAATACTAGGTTAGTATAACATTTCATTGTTTTTGTACAATTTTTTTTTAAATCTTTTGAAAATGACCATTTAAAAATGTATTTAATACTTTTTTTAATCATTATTTTCATGCTAAAAAAATATGTTTTGACGCAGTATCCTTTTACTTCGTGGTAAGACTTGTGCACCAATACCGAAATACTGTTTTAAAAAATAAAATAAAAACCGCAATTAAGTTTGAAGGTAAAAATAGAATTAAGAAATTAAATATATATCTACATGTTTCAGTTTTAATCCATTTTCTTAGTTTAAAATCCAATGAAAGAAAATGCTGTTAATGAACACCTAGAATTTTCCGCCTACATCGAAATATTTCTTTTTTTCATTTATTTATTATACTCTTTATATTGCGGAAATAAGATTTATATAAACAGCTAAATTCCATTAAAAAAACAATGAAATAAAATTCCGTTTGTGTTTTTTTTTCATAAGATAAATGATGTCATTTTTGTATATTCGATACCAAATATCGCTCACTCCTTTCAACAACGTCATATATAAAATACTTGATTTTTCAGGAGATCGTTTTTAAAATTTAAGAATATAATGAGATGTTTTAAAAATAAATATCAAGCCACTTATAGAACTTTTTACTGTGCAACAGATTTTTAGGTAAAACCTGGAGGTTTTTTCTCCATTTGAAAAATATTTTGTATATTTAAAAAAATAATTAAACAAACCTTTTATTCAAAATGCAAAAACAACACTTTCTGCCTAATATTAAGTTAAAAATATGTCGCTTTTGCTGGGATATAGTACATCTTCTGGGCATTCCGAAAACATGAACAGCTGAAAATTTACGATTTTTTTTATATATGATGTTCTTGAAAGGAGTGAGCGATAGATGTGCATTCCTTTGTGTTTTCAAAACACATAAAACTAGCTATGAATCCTTATCTTTATTCAACAGGACTTCCGTCAATATGTGGCTGCAATATTTGTATGGACACGGGAGCCGTGTTCAACGCACAGAATTATCTTTTATTCTGGCATGGATTTATGATTTTAATTTATGATGACGTTGTTGAAAGGAGTGAGCGATATGTGTGATACCGTATTTGAAAATTATTCGGAATGCATCGAAACACGTGTCACAATATATTTTAAGAAATAGTGGTATTCATTAAGTGAAATTCAAATTACAAAATGAATAGGTACTACCACAAAGCGACCGAATCTATTATCGAGAATTTTTTTTTAAAAGTTGTTTCTTACCGTTTCCTTGTATCCCGCCCGCCACCCAAGTCTTGCGCTCTCGTTTGGTATCGTGGCCTGCTCGGAACCGAACCCAGTGTCCAGTGGAGAGTGGATAGTAGTCGGCCACTCCCGTCCGCTTCCCTTGGGCCTCTGTGCCTATGAAGGAACTGTCGCTAAAAGCAAACCAACTGATTCCTGATTGCTTCACCAGACTTCTAATGAGGGGTTGACAACCATAACTGTTGACACTTTTCTGGTATACTGCACATTAGCAAAAAAAAATATTTACATAAATTGCATACATTTATTTAAATCACAATTTTAAACATATTTTTTTTTTTTTAATTGCAGAGACAAACCAAGCCACCTTGTGTGTCTTGTCAGTGGGGTTCTTTTTTAATACAATACATCATTGTTTTTAACCATTTTAACCTAATATACACACAAAAAAGAGAGAAAAATTAAGAATATAAAGATTTTACAATTTTCATAAAATTAACTCTTGATCATTCACCCATTCCTTTATTTTACCTTCGTTCCATACTTTATTTTGACCTCTAACATCCGTCGGCAACAAATTAAAAATGTTCAGAACTATATATTGCAGTGTTCGACTGCCATATTTATTGTTCTTCTTCTTTTTCTTCTTCTTCTTTTTGTAGATCCTAGGGATCTGTTTGTGCCTCCGCATGTCGCTCTTGGGATGTTGACTCCAAGCTGTCTTTCCATCTTTTCAGAGGTCTGCCTGGGGGTCTGCGTACTTCAGGGTTGCCTTGGAGGGCGATACGGGGAAGTCTGTCTTCTGACATTCTGTTATTCATTCATTTATTATTAATTCTTATAATGTAACTATGTAATATAATTCTTGTAATATAACGTATTTTTTTAATGAATCATTAAATGTACCATCGGCACGGGAAAACTCAATAAACGTACATTGGATGCGTTACTTTTCTTAAAATCATACCGAAACTGTGCGATTTTTTTATTAAATTTTAAAGAAATCTGTTGATGTTGCCGACTCCTGAATCAATAAGGCAATCAAAGTGCGTTGTATCAATTATGTTTATATCATAGCGGCCATATATCTTAAATAGGATACGCAATGCCTACCAAATAATCATTACATAGCACTCGCATCTAAATATCCATCAGATGAATAATCTAGATATATCGATATGAGTGTGAATGCGATTGAGGGCACTTCAAAGCTGCAATAGTGTTTTTACTAGGGTATGCATTAAAGTATTAAAGGTTTTCCATAAATAATTTTACCGGTAAATATGGTTGAATTCCATTACCGAAACTGGTGAATTCATTTTTATAACATTTTGGGTGTTCCTAAATCCTTGTTCCCAAATCTGGGTTTCACCACTTATTTTAACATTTTTGTTATTTTTACATTATGGATATCTCAGCATAAATAAAAAATAATAATAAACCCTTATCCGCACCCCAATGGTGCATAGGGCACTGTGTCATATTAACGCAGTGTTATCTTGATCGTTTACACATGAAGGAAAGGTGATCAGCCCTCCGCTTCAGGTACCAGTCCATGGTAATATTGAATAAATATTACAGTGAAAAAATCACTTTTATTTATTTTACCCCCTTGGAAATCGAACCCGGGACCTCCAGAACGGTAGCTGAGCGTGCTGACCATTACACTACGGAGGCGGACAAAAATCTCAGCAAAGATGAAGAAAAATATGCAAGTAGGGGTATTTTCGGGACTTAGGGTGGTTTAAGTGATCTTTTTTATACGCGTGTAACATTATCCATTCGACATTAGTAACATACTAATAATGCATAACTTAACATTACCCAATCCTGTTGGGTAATGTTCGAAAACTGACAAAAATAAATTGGAATTTGCAGTGTACCCATGTATACCTAGTCTATCCAACACTGGTCGGGTAATTTGAGGTTAGGTTAGGATAGTTTAGGTTATTTAAATTTAATTTAAAATATGTTTGGTACCTTTTTAAAGATATTTTTAAATACTAAAATGTATAAAATAAAATATTTTGTTTAAATGTTCCTTTGCCCTGGCTCTATATTTATATTGTCCACGATTTTTCAACATTCTAGATGTTTTCGGGTAAACTGCGAATTAAATTTTATTTTTGTCAGTTTTTAAAGTTTACACAACAGCATTGGGTAATGCTAAGTTAACCCGTATTCTAGCATTACCCGCAACATAAACATAGACAGGCGCCGTGGCGTAGTTGGGCAGACGCTCGACTGCGAAACTGGCGTCGCGGGTTCGATTCCTGCCAATTGCAAAATAATTTTTACAAAATGTATTCCATTGGCCTGGGTGATGTATTTTTTACACTAACTTTACCTATCCTTACTTTCCTACCTGCAGACAAGCCTCTAAAAGTAGAGGATTTGCGGGTTATTCCTTTTAAAAATATATATACCTACAACATAGATTACATGGTACTCTAACTAACTAACTAACCATCACGGCGCTTCCCGCAGGGGTAGGTAGAGAGAATAGAAGGTCACACCACTCAGTCTTTGCAAACATTCTTCGCCTCTTCCACGTTCATGCATCTCCTCATACATACTCCTTATTACGACTCCTAACCTGACCACTTTCAAGTATTTGGCATACCTGATCGTGCCATGTTTCTCGGTCTTCCTCTGCTCCTTTTTCCATTGACGTTCTTTCCTCACTCATTCGTTCTACGTGTCCAAACCAACTCAACACACCTTTCTTAATATTATCGATAATGCTTATCTCAACTTTGCATTCCTTCCTTATTTCACTATTCGAACATCTATCATACATACTTCTGTCGCACATTCTTCTGAGAGATCGCATTTCGACTGCATTCAGTCTACTTTCATCCTTCTTTTGCTAACTCCATGTTTCACTTCCATACATTAGAGTTGGAACCAGGATACATGGTACTAGTGATTTCAAATCCTTTTAAAGTTGTTTTAATTAATTAGAAATATATATGTTTTCTTTTTTGTATCGAATTCCAACGAAACCGATCAACATTTTAAATGAACGCGTCTCATTACGATTTGGTTCAAAAAGATTGATTGCGTCATCTATGCAAATATGGCCGAACGGAAGAGGCGCCAATGGCGGCCATTTGTCAGATGGAATATTTATTATCACTTGTCGTAAATCTTCATAACTCATAACTTGCTCCCAAACAGTATGTGCCAGATTCCATTAGTACAATTATTATTATATTAAATGGCCTAGATGCCGTTTACAATGAGGAATTCCAGTGTCAAATAATCGCTTTGAGAAAAGCCGAATCGTCCGAAGAAAATGTATTAGAGTCAAAATCTAATATTTTATTTTTATTTCTTTCAAAACATATTACATACATAAGTATACATATAATATTCCCGATGAGTAATTTCTATTTATCATTTTGGGACATGGGATTAAGGTTAACAAGACTGGAACACAAATAATAAAGTAACAAAAAAGATTTTTTTTTAAATAACCAATACTAATACTAATACATGGCAAAATATAAAAACAATAAATAGGCATAAGAAGCATATTTAAAAGAAATAAATGAGAAAAACATAAGGTAAGAAGCATATTTAAAATAAACAAATGATAAAATATAAAAAATGAGAAAATATAACAAATGAGAGAATATAAAAAACATAAGGTAAAAACAAAATAAGAAAATATGACTAATCACTACATATCGCTCACTCCTTTCAAGAACGTCATAAATCAAAAATCGACAATTTTCAGTTGTGCATGTTTTCGGAATGCCCAGAAAATGTACTATATTCCAGCAAAAGAGGCATATTTTTAACTTAATATTTACCCGCTACAGGGCAGAAAGTATTGTTTTTGCATTTTGAGGAAAAGGTATTGTTTAATTTATTTTTTTTAAATATACTAAATATTTTTCAAATGGAGAAAAAACTTTCAGGTTGTACCTAAAAATATCTGTTGGAGAGTAAATAGTTCAGTAAGTGGCTTGATGTTTATTTTCAATACATTGTGTTATATTTTTAAACTTTAAAAACATTCTCCTGAAAAATCAAGTTTTTTGATTTATGACGCTCTTGAAAGGAGTGAGCGATACATATCTTTCCATAAAGAACCTTCTCAGATCATTTATTTTGAAAGTAACTGGACTTCCCCATTTCATAGTCCCATGTGAAACTGTTTTTAAAAAAACAGGGCTTTTTTTAAACAAAGAAGGTCCCGGAAGTCACAAAACAAATTCAAATATCATTTTTGTTTTTTAAGTAATAACCCGCAAAGCCTCTATTAGAGGCTTGTCTGCAGGTAGGATAGTAAGGATAGGGAAGGTAAATGTAAAAATACATCACAAACACCCAGACCAATTGAAAATAAATCTTTCTCGAATTCATCTTGTAATTTCAATACTCATTATAATACCATATTTTTTCATTTTGACGAATTACCATATATAAATATAGATTTAATTACGTAAGCAAAAATATATGTGTCGTAGAATTAATTTTAAAAAAAATTGTGAAAAAAGGTGCCGGAATTCCGTTCCACCGCGTTACATTCTTCTAACCCTTATCCGCATTCAATGGGTGCATTGGGCACTGCATCGTATTGACGCACTTTTATCTCGTTCGTTACTTACAAGAATGCAAGATGATCACTCCTACGCTCTAGGGACCAGTCCAGGGTAATATGAAATAAATATTAGAGTGTAAAATCACAAATATTTATTTCCTCCCCCCACCCCTGGAATCGAACCCAGGACCTCCAGCACAGTAGCTAAACACGCTAACCATCACACCACGGGGGCGGACAAAAAGGATACTAAAATAAAATATCAAATGTGCCCTCGGCACGGGAAAACTCAGTGAGGGCACATTATTGTAATTTTCATTTGTAATTATAGGTATAGTAAAAAAATTGATATCTCAACATGGATAAAGAAGAATATAGAAGTCGGATATTTACAGTCTTGTGACCAGATTCAGATTTTTTATTTTTTATTATTTTATTTCATTATATACAAATCAACAAATTACAATAATGTTGTATGTAATTTTAATTAGTTATATGGTGTTTAAAAATTATGCGGAATGCTTCAAAACACGTACCTATCACAATAGATTTTAAGATATATATAGTGGTAAAGTAAAACTTAAATTAAAAAAGTAAAATAACCTTTCACAATAAATGAAAACTCAGTGATGATACATGAAAATTTATAAAATGACATAATTGGATGTCAACAAGGGTCAGTAAAGAAGAAAAACAAATGCCAAATGTACAATTTTTGTAAAAATATTTATTGTTTGTATAGTACAGCACAGTTTTCGGATAAATATTATAGATATATGATTGTCTTTACAAATATACGCATATAAAAATAAAAAGTCTCAGTTGGTGTTGGAATTTCCAGAATATACAATGTGGATGGAATAGGGTACCGTAGAACAGGGCTACTTGAAATTTGATGTGTTACTTGAGCCAAGTCCAAAAAAAAAAATTTATCTGTATTTGGTCTACAAAAATTAACGTATCGACATGATTCATGTTTCCCTGACAGGTGACACTTATTGTCACGATACTTCGATCGATATTACAATCTAAACATTTTTTTTGCACTGGGCTCAAGTAACACATCAAAGTTCAAGTAGCCCCGTTCTACGGTACACATATCGATCTGCTCAAGGTCTTGGTGGACAGTCGGGCTGGACGTTAGGATGGGTTAAGAAAAATGACGGTTCCCTTTCCATCTTTTCGTAGATTCTATTTATTGTAGGGTACGGAGTCAAGTCCACCTTAAATCTGAAACATAAAATAGTATTAATATCTATATCGCTCACTCCTTTCAACAACGTCATACATCAAAAAACTTGATTTTTCAGGAGATCGTTTTTAAAGTTTAAAAATATAATACAATGTATTAATAATAAATATCAAGCCACTTATTGAACTATTTACTGTGCAACAGATCTTTTTAGGTTAAACCTGAATGTTTTTTCTCCATTTGAAAAATATTTAGTTTATTTAAAAAATAGTTAAAGAATACCTTTTCTTCAAAATGCAAAAACAACACTTTCTGCCCTGTAGCGGGTTAATATTAAGTTAAAAATATGCCACTTTGCTGGGATATAATACATTTTCTGGGCATTCCGAAAACATGCATAACTGGAATTTGATGATTTTTGATATGTGACGTTGTTGAAAAGAGTGAGCAATATGCAAAGCTGAGATAAGCATTATCGAATAGATGAATGTGCAGCAAAACGATGTATGATAGATGTTGGAACGGTGATATAGGGAAAAAATGCAAGGCTGAAATAAGTATTATCGATAAAATAACCCTAATCCTAAATCAAATGAAGCTTAGCGTGCGTCGAAGAGGTACTAGACAAAAATCTATATTCGCAGTATTTTTACATAATGCAAACTATGCCATGTTCTCTCCGATTCCGCGGCTTCACATGTTAGCCAATGCTTTTGAAAGTATAGATTTATTTAATATATTGTTATCCACCTTGAAGTCTATACTCTCTCAGCATTTCTTCTCCATGTTATAATGGATAAATTTTAAACATTGTGTTTCACTCTCTCTCGCTGCTCGCTGATAGTGTGTGAAAGAGACGTGTATTTACCAGTGCTTACTATTTGTTATTTTATTATTATTTTATGTTTAAGACTTTTTTGTTTCTCTATAAGTGTATTTTTAACTTAGATATAGTATATATTTATTATGTTAAAGGCATCAGCCGTTGAATAAATAAATAAATAAAATCAAGAAAGGAGTGTTGATATGGTTTGAACTTGTGGAACGAATGAGTGAGGAAAAAACAGTTATGTAATCAAATACATGAGGTTAATGTGGTTGAAAATAAAAGCAAAGGAAAACATTACATGATCAAGTATTTCAAATACTTGAAAGTGGTCAGGTCAGAAGTCAGAATGATCGGCGGGTATGTATAAAGAGATGTCGCTCACTCCTTTCAAGAACGTCATAAATCAAAAATTGTCAATTTTCAGTTATGCATGTTTTCGGAATGCCCAGAAAATGTACTATATCCCAGCAAAAGAGGCATATTTTTAAATTAATATTTACCCGCTACAGGGCAGAAAGTGTTGTTTTTGCATTTTAAAGAAAAGGTATTGTTTGATTTTTTTTTTAAATATGCTAAATATTTTTCAAATGGAGAAAAAATCTTTTAGGTTTTACCTAAAAAGATCTGTTGCACAGTAAAAAAATCAATAAGTAGCTTGATATTTATTTTTAATGCATTGTGTTATATTTTTACTTTAAAAACTTTAAAAACGTTCTCCTAAAAAAATCTAGTTTTTTGATTTATGACGTTCTTGAAGGGAGTGAGCGATGTGTGATTATGGAAGAGGGAAAAAATCTTTCTGCTTGCCCCTGCAATCAAGCAGCGCGATGGTTAGTTAGAAAGTTAGTTGATATTCGCTTTGAAAAAGTTTAAATTTTGCAAGAAATGTCACACACCTTGCATCCAGAATCAGTAAGTGGATTAGAGGTAGATTCAAGTAAAGCAAGGTTCCAACAACATGTGAATCTTACCTACTTTTTTGTTAACTAATTAACCATCACACACCTTCCTAGCAGAGAATAGAACGCCACACCAATCTGTCTTTGCAAACAATCTTTGCTCCTTCCAAATTCATGCATCCGCATACATTCTTCTAACCCTTATCCGCACCCAATGGTGCATAGGGTACTGCATCATATAGAAGCAGTGTGATCTTGATCGTTAAATACACGAAGGAAAGGTGATCAGCCCTCCGCTTCAGGTACCAGTCCAGGGTCATATTAAATAAATATTATACTGAAAAATCACAAATATTTATTTTGACCATCTTGGGAATGGAACCCGGGACCTCCAGAATGGTAGCCTAGTGTGCTGAACATTACACTACGGAGGCGGACAACAAACTTTAATTATAATATGTAACTTAATTACAGTACATAATTATATTTTCTGTTCATCTGTTAATAAATTACATCATACATACCTGCCGATTATTCCGACTTCTGACCTGACCACTTAAATACTTACTTTTTAGCATTGTATATTTGTGGGCCAAGAGCGATATCAGCAATGGTGACTCTGTTGCCGATGCAGAACTCTCCGCTGGTCTTCTTGGTGATATCTTCAACGGCAGTCAAACCTCGGTTTATCCAGAACTGGGCAAACTTCATGAACACCTTCTCATCGCTCAGAACAGGCGACTGTTTCAAACCAATATTCTGTAGTGGCTGAATGCCTGATGCAATAATCTGGAAAGAAATATTAACCGAAAAAAGTTACAAATACCATTTCAAAAAATAACCGAATACAGTTAAAGTCTCTTCTCCTCCGTCTTATTCCTCATTGCTGAGGGTTGTGACCCTTGCAGAAGCAATGACTCTTCTCCAGTTATCCCTTGACTGTGCTGCACGTAGCGCTCCAACCACTAAGGTGCCTGCTGCTGCCTTAGTTTGATCGGTCCATCGTGTGGGGATCTTCCTCTTCCTCTCTTCCCCTCCAGGCTAACGATCATAACCAGTCGTTCCAGGCTATCCTCGTTGCCACGCGCAATGTGTCCAAAGAACTGGAGAATCCGTCGGGTATGGATATTGGCTTTTAATGACAGTGAAAGTAACGATTGAATAACACTCTCCTTATCATTCATCGCTTACTTTGTGTCTTTGTGTACTACTTAAAACTTTTACTTCACGACTACAGGTTTCCCTCATTGGGTCATTCTTCTTCTTCAAACCCTTATCCACACCCGATGGTGCATAGGGCACTGCATCATATAAACGCAGTGTTATCTTGATCGTTAGTTGAAACACGAAGGAAAGGTGGTCAGCCCTCCGCTTCAGGCACCAGTCCAGGGTAATATTGAATAAATATTGGAGTGAAAAAATCACATATATTTATTTGATCCCCCCTGGGAATCGAACCCGGGACCTCCAGTACGATAGCCGAGCGTGCTGACCATTACACTACGGAAGCGGACAAACTGCCATTGGGTCAACTATAAACTAAAAAGTTCTCATCTATAACTCTCTACTCTGAAACTAATCCCGAACTCTGAAAAAATACTATTTCTTAACCAGTTGCCAGTTTATCCCTCACGTGACTCGGGCAAGGAGTTTGTGTTGCATTGATGAGTCCGAGTGCTGCTTGGGCAAATCGTATTCCAACTTGGTGGTATTGATTTGCCCGAGCCAAATATATTTATCTGTTTCTTTTGTTGTATTTGTCGTACAGGCGAATTTTCTCGCCAAAATTTGACTTTTAAGTGGTTAAACGTAATTCATGTGATATTTTCTATTTTAAAAGCATTTTTTAATTTGTGGTATGGTAATATAACACTCTCCTTATCATTCATCGTTTACTTTGTGTAATACCAATTAAAATTTTAAATGGTACAATATTTTATATAGTATGTAGTACACAAAGTGAAAGATTAACGGAAAGGGGAGTACATTATTACCATACCACAAAGTAACAATGTTTTTAAAATAAAAAATAAAGTAATGATACTCATTAACCACTAAACAGTCAAATTTTGGCGAGAAAACTCATCGGTGCAGGAAATCATCACTAAAGAACTCGAAACAGGACTACCCGAACCCTGCTCGGGTTAGTCAATAAAAATAAATACATAAATATATTTGGCTCGGGCAAATCAATACCACCAAGTTGGAATACGATTTGCCCGAGCACTCGGACTCATCAATGCAACAAAAACTCCTTGCCCGATAAACTGGCAACTGGTTAAGCACATGTATATTATTTCAAATACTTATATAAGTAATGAAGTTGAAATAACTTACCAAACTGATTTCATTTGCTCTGACTCGGTCAATTTTTTCTGACGGGTAGAGAGGATATGTTCCGGGAAAGCTATCATCCAGGTAATTTAATATATTCAATGATTCTACTAACGTGGTATTATCTGAAAAACAAATAAATAAGTTATTTAATAAAACAAGTGTTGTGATAATCAAAGTGGGCTGTTCATTAGTGTTACGGCGCAATAATTCTAGCAACATGAACTATGACCCCAAGCGCCCGCTAGGGGCAGGGCGGGGTGTACACGGGGAATGTTTACATTATCCCTTATGAGATTGAGGCAGGGAAGACTGCACACACTTGTCCTTATACTGTCATGGAGACCTGTTGAATAAACCGATTGCATCCTAATTACGAGTTATTATTACCTATACCCGAGCCCCGTAATAATATTATGTCTCTATATGAAAATATCTATGGGGATGAGATAAATGGTGATGGTGATGGTGGCTGTGCGGGTTTATTGGTCCGTGTTTCTTAGTATTTTTCAACAGACTGCATATTGTATTGCTGTTTCTTAAAACACATTTTGACAACAGAATTGCCATGATCAGATGAACCATTTCTTGGCTCTTATATTTTTAAGAATGGAACTAAAGTTTAGGTTACTGATACAGTACTTACCTATATCCAGTGTTCAGATAAGACTGCTTTCAAGTATTTGGCATACCTGATCGTGCCAAGTTTTTCTCGGTCTTCCTCTGCTCCTTTTTCCAATTACATTCACCTCATATATTTGTTTAACGATGTATGATCGATGTTCGAATAGTGAAATAAGGAAGGAATGCAAAGCTGAGATAAGCATTATCGATAATATTAAGAAAGGTGTATTGAGATGGTTTGGACATGTAGAACGAATGGGTGAGGAAAGAACAGTAAAACAGATAAGCATATAAATTAAATATTACAGTTAAAATCATAAGGTTTTACCAATTATGAGGGCTGGCACCTTCTGCATGGGATTAATCTTCCTGAATTCTTCATTTAAATTCTCTTTTTTCTTGAATATATCCACTGTACGTAATTCATAATCAATTTCCTTCAGGTGCAAAGCAATCCTAACCCTCCAAGAACAGGAACTTCTCCAAAATGAGTATAAAATTGGCTGAAAAAAAAAATGATGACAGGCTGAATAACGCAGTCATTTCATTTCTACTCACCTCCATTTTACAATTATTAACAGCTTTTTTTATAAATAATTCCGCTATTTCCAGAACGGTAGCCGAGCGTGCTGACCATTACACTACGGAGGCGGACATCCTCATCCTTATTACTTTTTTCATATAGAAGTTATGTCCTTCACCCTTTGATCCTTCAATTATATCATCTGCATCTCATCAAACTATATTCATATTCCACTATATAAACATGAATCTGGAGCGCAGGACTGATCACCCTGCCTTCGATTTGATGCAGTGCCCTATGGACAATCTATGTGCGGATAGGAGACAGAAGAATTCGACTTTTTTATTCCTGACTAATTTGAGATGGTAAAATACAATTATAATCTCTGAAAATGTTGATCACTGGTACCTATAGTCATGGGATGGGGATCGTTGATAGAAAATTGACGGCATAATGACAGGGTGATGATATAAATTAGTTAGTCTGTGGGGTGATGACAGGTGATGCGTGACATAACGGAATAGGTTTTTTTTTACTATTGTTATGTTAAAAATTAACCGGCGACTACTTATGTGGAAAACACCGCTATGCGTTTATTAATTTTTTGCTATTTTAGGTACTGGTAGGTACTTACAGCAATTGTTTAAAACGAACTAAATCATTTGAAGCGGATCACAAAAAAAACGTCGATTTTATAACCTAGCTTTTTTGACATTGACAATAAAAAAACTATTGTCGTTTATTTGTAAATGGCCGTCACCTCGAGTAATATTTGAAATAGTCCGGTATATGAGATAAAAACAATACATTACAGTACAAATTTTATGATTACCTTAGACATGTCTCGAGTTTTCGATCACCAACAATGAAAACTATCTTCCAGAATGAAGATACGTTTTTAATTTATTTAATCTAATGGGTTATCGATGGACTTTGACACGCATAATAAAATGCAAAATAGTATTTATCCGGTTTTATGACAACACCAAGCAATGAACACAGTTGTTTGCTGTTGACTTTATACAATAAATGATCAAAATCGAATATCTCGAATTATACAATTGTCGGAAGATGTTAAAACATTTAGCTCTCACTGGAGGCTAGGCAATAAAAATGTTTATCTTGCTCTTTCATAACATATTCTAGGTCTTATAATGCGTTATCAGTGTGCGCTCGTTTTTTAATCTTTATAAATACTGATCGAAAAATCAAAGCGATGTTTTTTACAACATAATTTTATCTCACAGCATTAACCCTTTCCACTCTGACCATTTTTTCTCATAACTGATCAGCTACTCTGATAAAAAAAATGCGACGTTTTTCTACCATTAAAATAAATATTTTGGTTCCCTAATTTTGGGACACTCTGTCTGTCTGGCAATTCGTATGACCATGTTAATTAAGATTAACTGTATTATCTGAAATATTTTTTGGTAGAATATACTTGGGTGATAGAGAAATCAGTGATTAAAGTTATACCTGCGCCGGGCCAGACATTGTGGCCCACGGAGCTGCCTACTAGAATCATACAGGCCAGAATGTCTGGCCTACAGAGTGGTAAGAGTTAAATATCTGATTTAAATAGGTTTGCCAGATTTCTGAAATGTTTAACCGGGAGACCGGAATGCCCCCAGCATACAGTACACTGAAATAAACATCAAAGTCTTCTTCTTCGTTTTATCCTTAGATCCTCAGGATCTGTTTGTGCCTCCGCCTGTCGCTCTTGGGATGTTGACCGCCAGCTATCTCTCCACCTTTTTGGAGGTCTGCCTGGGGGTCTACATCCTTCAGGGTTTCCTTGAAGGGCGATACGTGGAAGTCTGTCCTCTGACTTCTGTTTACATGCTCATTCCAGTATCACCTTCGTTGTCATCTCCACCTCACAATATCTTCCGTCTTACGCATGCTCCGGATATCAAAGTAATTATCCTAAATAATCCTTCACATCTAAGTATTTTTAGACTTTTTTTGTCTTCTATAATCAAATTAAATTTTTACAGGGATGTGAATTTTTTTTTCACCGGGATTTTGTCTGAAAACCGGAACTATCCTGGTCAAACCGGGACATCTGACAAGCCTAAATTAAAAAGATGACATAAAACAGTGTCATAGGGGAAAATTCCTTTTTTTTTTACATTAGATTCATAATAATATATTTAGAATTAACATTATGAATAAACATCAATCCTTGTAATATTTTTTGAATAATTTAAATTGTAATAGATCTACTGATATTTATTAGTGGAACTTCATTTTTTAGATACAGTGGAACCTTTCGTAACGAGTTTAATTCATCCCAGCATCTTACTCTCACAAACACTCGCTAAGAGAAACATTTTTTCCCATACAAATCAATGTAAAATACGATAATGCGTTCCAGGCCGAAAGAAAACTCAATTTTTTATATATTTTTTTAAACATTTATTCTAATAAAATTACTTTTAAAATGTTAAGAAGTGTAAAAACTTGGAATATAATTTAGATTAAAAAAATAATAATAATAATAATAAAAATATGAATTTATGACAAATAATTAATCCCTTTTAACTAGAAAATTTTTTTAAGATATTTTTTTTACCGACGCTTTAAAATTTGTCAAAAATGTTTCACAGCATTATCATTGAATAAATTTGTAGCACGAATAGCCGCCTACTTATTAGGGTGATGCTTCTTAATCTACGATGCAACAGTTTCCCATGCTTTCAGCATTTCTCTTATCGTGCTTGCTGATTGTTGCTCTGCTACTTCTTCCTCCTCCTTAAAAAAACTCTTCTCCATAATTTCTTGCTGTGAAACACGATGCAACTCCATAAGCTCTTCGGTGGTCAGCTCTTGGCTGTACTCTTTCACAAGCTCTTCAATATCATTGTTATCCACCTCGAGTCCCATGATATTGGCTAATGAGACAATCTCCTAGACTGTAGACTCCACAGTTACTGTTTTAAAATCACATTTGACAACACTCTCTGGCCAAAGTTTTTCCAAGCAGAAGTGAGGGTCCTCTCGGTAAACCTCCTTCCCAAGCCGCGAAAGTCCCGGTTCACAAGTGAATGTCGTGAAAAGGGTACTTGCCCTTACTTTATTACTATGCGAATTACTCATTATGAGAGGTTCCACTGTATTGGGTAAGTAAGGATGTAAGTGTGCATTGCTTATAGCACATCATACCCATTATCGTCGACCAAAAGGGTGTGAGTGATGAATCACTAATTTGCAGGAAACTCATTTGAAGAGCTATAAGTTATTATACATTGATATAGCCAAGACTTCATTCCATCTTATTGTTATAAAATATTACGGTAATTTGACTATTTAACTAGTAGCAGCGCTCCAAATGCTTCTCCTAAAAAACTACTTTAGCCGAGGTAATCCTGATATGGTACCAAAGGTGATAATTTTGTAACAAACTTTGAGCTCATTGATAATATCTAAGTACATATTTTGAACCAAAAGCATTCATGATTCCAGCCGTGCTATGTAGCACCTAGAATTCAAACAAAAACTGGAAGTACATACTTGGTCCACCTCCGTAGTGTAGCGGTTAGCGCATTTGGCTACCGTGCTGGAGGTCCCGGGTTCGATTCCCGGTCAAAATAAATATGGGTGATTTTCACTCTCATATTTATATAATATCACACTGTACAAGAAGTGCAGAGTTGGTCACCTTGCCTTTATACAATTAACAATTATGATAACGCCGCATCGCTACTAGTCAGTGCCCTATGCACCATTGGGTGCGGATAAGGGTTAACATTTGTTTGATAGAAATTCTATTTTTATTTGTCCCTGAAGATTAAATACATTATTTTTTACTTATTAAGCTCTTTTGTTATAATGATTGGTTTTATGACTTTTGAGTCAGTGGATAATCAGGCTGTATATCAGGATGGGTGAGGTAAAAAGCTGGTTCTTTTTCCAGCTTTTCACAAACTCTGTTTATTGTCGGGTAGGGAGTCATGTCCAGCTGGAACCTGCAACATTAAACAAACAAAAAATCTAAATTAGGCAGGGCTCTTTTCCAAATCCGACTAGATATTTCCAAATTCTCTGTAAGTTATTAATAAAATTATCCAATATGCAGTGAAACCTCTATCTATCGTTTCTAAAGGGACCTATTAAAATAAACCATGAATGCGGGAAAACAATGAATGCGGGATTAAGAAGTCAATACACAAGAAGATACAATTGAGTAAAGATACCGTCCTCCCAATCTGCATAACAATGGTTAGGTCAAAATTCTAAGCAGAATACAAATTTTAAATACAAATAAATGTATTTATTTAACAAAACCAAAAAAATATTAAAGTTTCTTACATTGAAAATAATCTTTAATGGACATTTGTTTTTTGACTGTTTTATTTCCGTAAATCAACAGTATATTTTGGGCTTTGCAAATTTATTTTTTTGGCATCAGTTATTGAATGTGCATAGTAAAAAGCTTTTAATTTTTAAAAGAGTGTGCATACTTCTGAAAATAAAAGTACAGGCAGCGGATCCTCTTCATCAATATCGACCTCTGCTGTATCTGTCAATCTTAAGTCACACAAATTTTTGTAAAGTTCCTATCCCACACGTTGGAATATTGCCATCGATTGTAACAAAATTGAGAAGAATGTAAAAAAAAAACAGACAAAATATGTCAAATGTGCAGCGTGATTCTAACGATGAATGCGGTAAAATGGTAGATAGAAACGATTGATGCGATCTATCTTGTATGAAATGAATTCGGGATAGAAGAATTAAACGACACATCCGGAAAAACGATTATTTAAGGAACGATAGATAGAGGTTTCACTGTATTACCTGGTAACTGATTTATCATCTACAGATTTATCTATAGTAACAACCAAACATGATGTAGATTAAATACATGATACACATAAGTGGAATGAATCCAAGTAACTCTTTATTTACTTAAGTAGAAGAGATACCATGTTTAATAAATACATACATTATAATGGAGTATTAATGTCCGCCTCCATAGTGTAATGCTTAGCTCGCTAGGCGGAAGCCTAGCCATGGAAATGCTGGAGGTCCCTGGTTTGATTCCCAAGAGGGTCAAATTAAATATTAGTGATTTTTCAGTTTAATATTCATTTAATATGACCCTGGAGTAGTACCTGAAGCGGAATGCTGATAATCTTTCCTTTGTGTCTCACATCACAATCACCAATACACAAACGTTTTTTAGTGTGTGCGTATGTGTCGCGCTTTGCGTATACTCGTATGTGTTAGCAGCACCAGTAGTGCGCAGACCGTCGTACGCCGCGCTCTTGTCGCAACGCTAGCTATTGCGGCTACTTGCGATGTATTTTTTTTCTCATTTTTCTGAGCTAACATTACAAAATTGTTACATTTTACCTTCAACTATGGTCAATAAAAGCAACATTTAGGAATATTCACATTTTTCTTGGTTTTATATCACATTTTCATACGGTGGACAAAATACATTTCACCGTTGCATGCTGAAGTTTTTAAGCACCGTAAGGGCGTTTGTGCACTACACAGAATTTTACCGTCTAGCACTTCGGTTAGCATGTTAAAACGGATGATTGTCTTCTGCTTTGGTCTCTCTTTCTTCAGATTTGCTCTCGATCGGTGCGTGATCACGGTGCGCGTAAATTCAATCACGCCAAACTGTAATAAATAAAATATATAAAATAAAACCCTTATCCGCACCCAATGGTGTATAGGGAACTGCGTCATATAAACGCAGTGTTATTTTGATCGTTTACACATGAAGGAAAGGTGATCAGCCCTCCGCTTCAGGTACCAGTCCAGGGTAATATTAAATAAATATTAGAGTGAAAAAATTACTTATATTTATTTTACCCCCCTTGGGAATCGAACCCGGGACCTCCAGAACGGTAGCCGAGCGTGCTGACCATTACACTACGGAGGCGGACAACTGTAATAGTCACTTTTATTTTTAAAAAACCTGACTGCCGGACAGTAAAATTCCTGTAGTGCACAAGCGCTCTTAGGGAAAGGTTAATGAAATAAGTAAATGTATTAACTTTTTAGCATTGTAAACTTGTGGAGCAAGGGCGATATCAGCAATGGTGATCCTATCACCCACACAGTACTCTCCGGATGTTTGTTTGATGATCTCTTCCACAGCAGCAAACCCTCGACTCATCCAAAGATGCGCAAACTCCAAGAATACATCATGATCTTTCAGAGCCGGCGATGCCTTCAAACCGAGGTTCTGTAGAGGATGGATGCCTGATACAACAATCTGTAATGATGCCATGTCATATTAATTATTTTGTTCATAATATTTGTAACTATTATAATTCTCTTTTTAATCCCAGCGTAGCATATAAGCCTTATTGCTCTCCCATACAAGATTCCCGTATACATTTAATGTATTCACATTTTTCTTACGGGCCAGACAGTCTGGCCCGTATGATTTTAGTAGGCAGCTCCGTGGGCCACAATGTCTGGCCCGGCGCAGGTATAACTTTGATCACTGATTTCTCTATCACCCAAGTATATTCTACCAAAAAATATTTCAGATAAATACAGTTAATCTTAATTAACATGGTCATACGAATTACCAGACAGAGTGTCCCAAAATTAGGGAACCAAAATATTTATTTTAATGGTAGAAAAGCGTCGCATTTTTTTGATCAGAGTAGCTGATCAGTTATGAGAAAAAATGGTCGGAGTGGAAAGGGTTAGTCTATTGAAAGGAGAAACAAACCTATCATTTAAAAAATTCTCTTATTGGACCATGTATAAGATGTTTTGTCAAACTTATAATTCTAGAAATGCTTATTTAACCTATTGCAATACAAAGCCGGCGAATCGCCGGCCAAGGTCAATTTGTCACTGACTCACAGTTTGAAGAAGTGATTTTTTTCAAATTCTTTGAATCATTTCAAAGATGAAGTGATTTTTTTACATTAAAAAATAGATGACACTAACTTTCACAACTCTGAACTGAACACACAAAACCACCTGGGGATGAGCCATAATGATCTAGCTTACCAACTACAATAAAATTATTGTTTCATGTTTTACCATTTTTATTCTGTGTGTAATTAAATCTTAATGTTATTACAATAAAAAAAAGTGTCAAAATTAAACAGTGTGTTGTATGAACAAATTATGTCATTTTATGAATGTTTGTCGCAGATACTTTGTGGCACATTTTATAAACTGTATAAAATAAAACAACTTTGATTTAACCATTTTTTATTGGTACACTTTATCCAACCAGTTTTGACAAGACTCTTGTCATCATCAGGGTTTATGTACTAAATTCTAAAACATTGAAATACTCATAGTTAATTTCAACAATCTGATACTCAGCTCATAAGTTGTCATTCGGAGTTGACATATTTGCTACGCAATGCACAATAAAAACAACATTTAAGAGTTTTTTCAATCATATTTTTAAATCATATTTTTTAAATCATATTTTCATATGGTGTACAGAGTGCGTGGAAGTTTTTGGTAAGGGAAGGGTAATTAACTGTGAGTATTTCAATGTTTTAGAATTTAGTACATAAACCCTGATGATGACAAGGTTCTTGTCAAAACCGGTTGGATAAAGTGTAGCAATAAAAAGTGGTTAAAACAAAGTTGTTTTATTTTATAAAATTATGTCATCTTTATTACATAATTTGTTCATACAACATGTAGTGGTGCAATGGGTTAAATATAAAATACGACTCATAGTGACATCTATGGACTTATTTACATAGTTTCGACGAGTTCTATAATTATCCGTATTACTACCAACTTTACAATCATCATTTCAATAAAATGCCTTTTTTTTGCAACATCGATGTTTGAAAAACTACAAAAACCCACAATTAGTTTACCGTAGAACGGGGCTACTTGAACTTTGATGTGTTACTTGAGCCCAGTACAAAAAAAAATTCAATCTGTATTTGGTCTACAATAAAAAACGTATCAACATGATTCATTGTTTCCCTGACAGGTGACACTTATTGTCAATAAATTTTTTTTTTACTAATTATTTTTTTTGTACTGGGATCAAGTAACACATCAAAGCTCTACGGTACCGTTTTTGATAGATCTATGATACCTTAATACAAAAAAAATTTATCTTGAATATCCTTACCAAACAAATTTCAGTTGCTCGCACACGTTCCATTTTGTCTGATGGATAAAGGGGATATGTTCCGGGAAAATTGTCTTCCAGGTAATTTAGTATACTTAAAGATTCTATTAATGTGACGTTATCTTCAATCATGAAAAGAAAAGTAACATTAGTTGGCTGCTTCACCATAGATTGAGAAGATTTTATAGATATCTGATGGATTACTCTTTTGTCATTAATGTATTCTTCTTCAGAAGAAAACCCTCATCCGCACCTAATGGTGCATAGGGCCTGCATCATATGAACACAATTGTATCTTGATTGTTACTTACATGAAAGCAAGGTGATCACTCCTGTGCTTCAGGGACCAGTCCAGGGACTATAATAAATAAATATACGAGTGTAAAATCACTAATATTCATTTTCGACCCCCCCCCCCCCCCTGGGAAATGAACCTGGGACCTCCAGCACGGTAGCTAAATTTGCTAATCATTACACCACGGAGGCGGAGTGTAAAAATAGTGTCAATAAAAACAATGTTTCTGCTTTGCAGTAAATGAAATGTCCAACTCTGTAGTGTAGTGATCGCGTAGTTACCTTCAGGGGCCAGTCCAGGGTAATATTTATTTAATATTACCCTGGACTGGTCCCTGAAGAGCAGGAGTGATCACCTTGCCTTCATGTAAGTAACGATCAAGATACCACTGCGTCAACACGATGCAGTGTCCTATGTACCATTGGGTGCGGATAAGGGTTAGAATGAATTGAATGAATGGTACATACTTACCAATGATAAGAGCTGGGATTTTTTGCAAAGGATTAATTTGTCTATATTCTTCATCTAGGTGTTGCTTCTTATCCGTAAGTTCAACTATTTTCATTTCATAATCAATTTCCTTTAAATGCAAAGCGATTCTTACTCTCCAAGAACAAGAGCTTTTCCAAAAGGAATACAATACTGGCTAAAAAAGAAAAAAGAACACCCAATTAGATTCTATTTAAGTAGGCAACAATGCCAGCATAAAATAAAAACAACAAACTGTGTACAACCTGAAATATAGTGCCCTCTTTTACTTTCCCATATAGCAGAAATGTCCTTCACTCTGAAGTCCTCCACTAAGTCATCTACATCCCTTCAAACATGCAATCCATGAAGCTCGCGTACTAAAGACCTATCCGACATCGGATCCGTGATAGTTCATAAAAAACTGTCACAAGAGGTGTATCTATCATCATACATGATAAAAATAGTGAAGGACACTGGTGCTATAAGCCCAGCTAGGACATAAAATGCCGAACCCTCTTCTAGTGAACAGAAAGTTTGGTGACGACAGTCAACAGTCCGCCTTCTCCTGAGGAGTGCAACACGTTTTCTCCCAGCAATAAGCAAATGCTTCTAGTTCTTGACTAGCCCACAGTAAATTATCCCTCCTGTTCCCAACACAGATTAAGATTACACATGTTTTTTTTAAAGTTAGAAAAAACAAAAATCCACTTAATAATCCATAAACTTTGTATATAATAAGCAAGGTAAGTAATAAATGCAACTCCCATCTAAAAAAATCCATAAATCTAGAACGCAGGACTGATTACTTTGTCTTTATATAATCGCAAATTGCTTTATTACTGCCCCACAGTCTAAAATAGGCGCTTTGCGGGTTATTCCTTAAAAAAAATATACATATATATATATACATATATATATATATATATATATATATATATATATATATATATATATATATATATATATATATATATATATATATATATATATATATATATATATATATATATATATATATATATATATATATATATATATATATATATATATATATATATATATATATATATATATATATATATATATATATATATATATATATATATATATATATATATATATATATATATATATATATATATATATATATATATATATATATATATATATATATATATATATATATATATATATATATATATATATATATATATATATATATATATATATATATATATATATATATATATATATATATATATATATATATATATTTATATATTTACATATTTATATATTTATAAATCTAGAGCTCAGTACTGATTACCTTCTATTTGTGTAATTAAGAATCAAGTCAAAATCATTCAGATCCAATGCGGTGCTCTATGCACCATTGAGTGCGGATAGAGGTCAGAGAATATGTTGGTTTATTCTCGGATTCCGAAATTTCAGATTTTGACGACTGGGCGAATGGATTGTAAATAACACATATGGTTTGAATTAAAACAGAAAACAATTATTACATAGTTTTACAGTGACCAAAAATTTCATAGTGCGCCGAAAATTATCAGTGAGATTTTCCATATAGATAAACGTGAAGTTGCCCAATCGCTCACTCCTTTCAACAACGTCATATATAAAAAAACTTGATTTTTCAGGAGATCGTTTTTAAAGTTTAAAAATATAATACAATGTATTAAAAATAAATATCAAGCCACTTATTGATCTTTTTACTGAGCAATAAATCTTTTAGGTAAATCCTGAATGTTTTTTCTCCATTTAAAAAATATTTAGTATGTAAAAATAATGAAACAATACCTTTTCTTCAAAATGCAAAACAACATTTTCTGCCCTGTAGCTGGTAAATATTAAGTTAAAAGTATGCCGTTTTTGCTGGGATATATTACATTTTCTGGGCATTCTGAAAACATGCACAACTGAAAATTGACGATTTTTGATATATGACGTTGTTGAAAGGAGTGAGTGAAATGTGCGTTTGAAAGCACGTCATTTCTAGTACAGTCCAATCTTATTTTGTGAACGTTCCCATACAACACCTAACCTACATTTTTTCTCCCATTTGACGTTTTCTTTGACATTTTCATAAATTCTGTGGTTTTCGTTCGCTGTTTTGCTGTCAACTGAGCGGCGGCGTAATTTGTAAGTTAAAAATAAAATTGATTAAGCCATGATTTATAAGAAAATATTTATAATTACCTTCGGCATATTTGAACGATTCGATATCCAGCAACAAAATTTATATTCCTACTTTAAAAAGTGTATTTATATTTAAATTAATTTCCTGCCATTTTGCACACGTTCTGTGACATAATATCGAAAATTACTTTTTTTCTATTGTAGACTCGTAAGACGACACAGAAAATCATACAGTATGAATTATTAATGCCGGAAACAATAATTCTTAAATTTACAGCTTCTTCCAGCTCTCACGTAATTTAAAGAATATGTATTTAATATTTAATCCTTATTATATAGTCTTTTTAACGCTTACGTAACGCAGGTTATCGATGTTTTTGTTGTTTTTTTTTACTTATTATTAAACTCGCGTTAAAGATAATTAATGAGGACAATCTTGCCATTCTTTTCGCATATTCAATCGTAATAATCAAGTATTTCAAAGTTTATCATTTAACCTCTAGGGCCTATCAAAAAAAATATATTTATAATATATAGCTACTTTAAAATAACCACTCTGTTATTTAGCTGTGTTTATGAAAAATAAACGCAATATTGCTCTTTTTTTTTTATTTTTTATTCAATAAACTTTTCATATTTATAAAATATTTATATATTTTTTTTATTTCTTAAGGAAAAGTGTCATCCGCGTATACATTTAATGATCACAGTTTGAACTTCTACACTTTGTCTGTCAGTTTTCGGGACAATTCCTTAATTAATTTTCTCCGCCCGAAATAACATGACTCATGAATGTCCCAATCACAAGATCTACCTGCCAACGGCTATACCGATGTTGCAATTCAGGTTTAACCTTAATAAATAAACTTGAACTTTCGTATAATGAACTTCTATTTAGCAAAGTTCTAGAATTTATCTCAGGGTCGGGCATTAAGGTGGAGACTGACCGGAGCATTTTGTCGTAACATAACGTTGTAACATCGCGTGGGCGGGCATCACCGAGCATCTGAAACTACGGATGGAGCGCTCAGCTCTCTGTACTGACTATACGAATACTCACATCGTAACGTGTTACGTTACGACTAAATGCTCCGGTCAGTCTCTACCTTTAGACTGTCAGAGTATGTATTATTAAAGTCGGGGTTAATGAAAAAACCGCCCGACAACAATTTGTTAAAAGCTTTTTTCGATAGTATGTCCGCCTCTGTAGTGTAATTGTCAGCATGCTCGGCGACCGTTCCAGAGGTCCCGGGCACGATTCCCAGGGAGGGGTCAAATAAAAATGAATGATTTTTTCACTCTAATATTTATTCAATATTACCCTGGACTGGTACCTGAAGCGGAGGGCTGATCACCTTTCCTTCATGTGTTAACAATCAAAATAACACTACGTATATATGATGCAGTGCCCTATGCACCGTTTGGGTGCGGATAAGGGTTTGAAAAAGGAGTAACCATTTGGATGCAATAAAATTAAGTTTGTCGCAATAAATGATTTTTTACACAAAAAAAATAATGGCAACAAACAGCCGTGCATTATTAAAGATATGTTTGAGTTCCGAATGTCTAATTAGGTAGACGCTCGACTGCGAAACTGGCGTCGCGGGTTCGATTCCCGCCAAGTGCAAATTAAATTCAAGAAAGATTTATTTTCAATTTGTGATGTATTTTTCACATTTACCTTCCCTATCCTTACTATCCCACCTGCAGACAAGACTCTAATAGAGGCTTTGTGGGTTATTCCTTTATCATTTTAGTCCTGTCTGCAAATATCGAGTTATTATAGAATGCAATATTGAGACTAGTTTTTCCAAGTCCACTGGCTAAGCTTTTCCAATAGGTAGAACACAAACTCTGTTTATGTAATGTTCAATACGCAATGCCCTAGCTTATCTTTAAAAAAGCTGTGCATTCCAGAGGAATTATCTACGGTCAACTCCGACTACAGCCATGGGTTAGAGTCATCTTAGCAATCCGCAACCGGTGCGCTAAATTTGGCGGGGGAGCCTTTGTCATTGCAGACACGATGGCATGGAATACTCCTCCTTCTACGGTGTCCAAAAGTAAAAGAAAGGTGACATTTAGAAAGAAATTAAAAAGACATATTTTATATGGTTTTTTTTCGTTTGTTTTTTTGTTAAATTCACAATTTAGTCCGATTAAAGTGCCATGAAATCATTTACTGTTTGTTGTAACTAACTGTATCTGAATCTCAAACTACTATATTTTTACAGACATTCATTACCTTTTCTATATCCATGCATTTCCTCATTCATGCTTATCAATTGTTCCAACTTCTGATCGTGCATGTGCTTATTATCTAGGTAGCACATTTCTTAGTACCTACCTGATCACTTATCATCTAGGAAGCACTTGCCTAGGTACTTACCTAATCTCTTATTATCTAGGACAGTGTTCTGCAAACTTTTTCTATTCAAGGTACACCTACCAAATTAAGAAATTTCAGAGATGCATATTTACCATATTACGGTAACATATTTAACATTTTATGTTTAATGCGAAATGTGAGCCTACTTAACTTTGCACAGGCAATCAAAATTTGGAGCAATTTGTGTTATTTTCACAAAACTAGACTCTTTTCCGCGGCACACCAACTAATCTCCACGGCACACCAGTGTGCCCCAGCACACACATTGCGGAACAATGATCTAGGAAGCACTTTTCTAGGTACCTACCTAATCACTTGTCATTCTAAATTTGATCTTATGTCATTTTGATTTATTTTCAGTATTATATTTTATTTTTAGTTATTTTTAGTACTGATAAATTAACCAGGTAATAATAAGAATCCTGGAATCAATATTTATTTTATTTTAATCAATTTGATGGCTCAGTTATTGTATTATAAACTTTTCAATATTTTTGAAAGCTTGGCAAAATATTCTGCTATTAATTTTATGATGTGTGTGGATACTTAACCTTCATTTCAACCGGCTTTGAATGAAATCGTTATTTTTAAATGCGTTTTTAACCTTTCCCTCCCGGTGATATCGCTCACTCCTTTCAAGAACGTCATAAATCAAAAATCGTCAATTTTCAATTGTGCATATTTTCGGAATGCCCGGAAAATGTACTTTATCCCAGCAAAAGCGGCATATTTTTAACTTAATATTTACCCGCTACAGGGCAGAAAGTGTTGTTTTTGCATTTTAAAGAAAAGGTATTGCTTAATAATTTTTTTTAATATACTTATTATTTTTCAAATGGAGAAAAAACCTTCAGGTTTTACCTAAAAAGATCTGTTGCACAGTAAAAAGTTCAATAAGTGGCTTGATGTTTTTAATACATTTTATTATATTCTTAAACTTTAAAAACGATCTATGACGTTGTTGAAAGGAGTGAGCGATATTACCGTTGCACGCGGAAGTTTTTTATCACCGTAAGGGAAAGGTTAATTATACACATTATCGTGCCCTCACTGGAAACACAAGATTTTCCTTGCTGAGAACACGTGAATATTTAGTTAAATAATAAAATTTCATGAAAGAAAATTGAAAGAGAAAGTATGACATGCAATCAAATATAACATGACCAAATGATGCGGTTCATTTCAAATCTACCTACTTCCATTATCCATCTATGAACAGCTCTTATATGTTTAGTTTCTATTTTTAATTATCTTTATGGATAATGGAAGCAGTTTGTACAACTTTCCATAGTTATCAAAGTTCTTTTGACCAAAATAAGTATGTGTTTGATGTTCATCTGTTTTTTGGATCTTGCAGTTCTATGCACGTCACCAAAAGCTGCATTAATTGTGATTTGTATGCTTTGCTGCGAGGTGCTTTCTTGTGTTATGCGAGAGTAATTCTTAGATGCATATCGTAGCCGTACAGGAGAAAGTGACCAACTACCAAAACGTAAAATGTTCAGGAGGGCCATATAAGTCACTATTGCTTGGCAAGAAAATAAACACCAATGCAGTTAGTCATTTTTAACTAGTCAATATATTATACTTCCAAGTTTAAAATCCTTTAAGATTTTTTCAGGGCAATATTAAGCTAGTAAGATATCAAATAGGCAATGATCACGTTTTTGTAAAACAATGCACTTGGTCACTCTCTCCTGTATGACAACGATATGTAAGGATAGTTTTTTGACTGTCATATGTCTTTTTATTATGTTTCAGATACTAATTTCTTCCCTTCCGTGAAAACAAATCGTCATCATGTCCGCCTGGAGAGCTGTGGGACTAAACTATGTCAACTATTCAGCCATCGCCGCAAAGACGCTCAGGAAGTGCTTGAAGGGTCCGGAGTTGGTAAACGCCGAGAAGCGTGATGTCTCCAGCATCAAGTTCACCAAATGGGCCGACGGAGTGCCACAGAAAGACGCAGCCAAGTAGATAAAAAGATGCTATAACCTGAGCATTCCATTTATGTATTCCTTTCTTTATTTTCGCAAATTATTATTTAAGTATATTTTCTTGTTAATAAAATCAATTCAGCAGTATTTTGGTGTTTTCTTTAACAACAGTACGTGTGATGATAAGACACCTCAAGATGTCCCTCACCTGTTGATGCTTTGCCCCCTTTTCAGCTTTCAAAGACAACAGCTGGAGGCGCGTTGCAGGAGCCTGGGTGAGGACCTATCCAACATCGGATCCGTGATAGTTCGTAAGGAACTGTCACGAGAGGTGGTATCATAAATCGCTAACTCCTTTCAACAACGACATATATCAAAAAACTTGATTTTTCAGGAGATCGTTTTCAAAGTTTAAAAATATAATGAAATGTATTAAAAATAAATTTCAAGCCACTTATTGAACTTTTTGAGACATCTATGTCAAAAAATTGTGTAAAAAAAATAACTCCTAATCGCAGTTAATCCAGATTTGTGAACAAATACTTGTTCACAAACTTGTCCAAATGGACCCACTTAAAATGTTGTAGATAGAGATTTTGGCAATAACTCAATATCACATCTATACGCAAGTATAATAGTATAATGTATCATTATCTTTTTTACACAAAACTAAAAATGGTCTGGTGATTTCATAGGTTAAAATAACAATCTCTTGACAGTTTTAATTTAATGAGGGAAATATATTTTTAAAACAAAAATATTTATATTTTGAATCATTGATTTATTAATATACGAGAATAGGCTTAGTACATTTTAATAGATAAGGTCTGGTTTACGTCATTATATTTATATGATTTCTTCATATTCCAGAAATTATTATCTATTGTACAATATATTATATACTGTTTATTTAACTCTTGAAATAATTACATTGTGTCATAAACATATAGTGAAACCTCTTATAAGGAGCATAATTCGTTCCAGCATCATACTCCTTAAGCGAAACACTTTTTTCCATAGAAATCAATTCAAAATACAATAATGTGTTACATGCCGAAAGAATACTCTTTTTTTATTGACGTTTTATCAAATAAATTACTTATAAATTGTTAAGTCTCCTGAACACCAAAGTGCTCCTGAACACTATAAAGGGCAGGTTAAAAAAGAAAGTGGAGGAACAGCTTGGAGAGGATCAGTTTGGTTTTAGAAGTGGAGTGGGAACACGAGAGGCAATTTTGGCACTGAGACAGATACTGGAAAGACGACTGGATGCGAATCTTATAACATACACGACCTTTATAGACTTAGAGAAGGCTTTTGATAGAGTGGATTGGTACCTCTTGTTTAAAGTCATGAAGAAAAGAGGAATTGATTGGAAGGACAGAAGAACCATCCTCAAATTGTACAAGGACCAATCCACTCTCATAGATATTAATGGTTCCTCAAAAGAAGCCAAGATAAGAAAAGGTGTGAGACAGGGTTGTCCGCTGTCACCCTATCTATTCAATTTGTTCATAGAGGAGGCCATTGAAGAGTTGAAGGAAAAAACAAATGGAGTAAAAATAAACGGTCAACAAATACATTGTATAAGATTCGCTGATGACATCGCCCTGATAGCAGAGGACGAGAGTGACATGAACCACATGTTAAACACTCTCTCTAATGCTCTGGATAAGTTCCATTTGAAAATTAATGCCGCCAAAACAAAATCAATGATCGTTGAAAAAGAGCAATCTGACCTCCATCCAACAATACTTCTCGGAAATAGAGTAATTCAACAGTTGGATCAATTCTGTTATCTGGGTAGCACGCTAACATATAACAATAAATGTACCCTAGACATAAAAAAGAGGATAACGCTAGCCAAGCAAACTTTTATGAAAAAGTACAGCCTCCTATCAAACAAACATTTAAAAATTGAAGTAAGAAAAGGATTCATAAAGGCTTTTGTTTGGAGTGTTTTGTTGTATGGGTGTGAAACCTGGACCATCCAAAAGTACGAAAAAGACCGGCTTGAAGCATTTGAGATGTGGGTTTGGAGGAAGATGACCAAAACATCATGGGTCGTAAGGAAGTCCAACGAAAAGGTGTTGCAGGACGTAAAAGAAAGAAGAGAGCTTATAAATCATATTTTGAAGAGGAAGGCCAAGCTAATAGGGCACTCAATTAGACATAGCACCTTTCTTAGCAACATCTTCGAAGGAAGAATCTTGGGAAAACGAACAAGAGGCCGCCCAAGAACTTCATACTTCCAGGATTTGAAGCGGCTCTTGGACGTCTCCTCCTATTCGCAGCTCAAGAGGATGGCGACTGACAGAGACAAGTGGCTGACACAACAAGGCGCTGCCTTTAGAAGATGATAATGAAATTGTTAAGAAGTTTAGCAACTTGGAATATAATTTTTATTTGAAAAAAAACGTTAATGAAAATAATGAATTTATGACAAATATTCATCCTTTTTAACTAGAAAACTAGACAGCGACATTTGTTTTTGCTGACAGTTTAAAATTTCGCGAAATTGTGTCACTGCATTATCATTGAATAAATTTGTAGCACGAATAGCCACTCCCTTATTAGGGTGATGCTTCTTAATGTACGATGTAACAGTTTGCATGCTTTCAGCATTTCTCTTTTTGTGAAAGAAGATTGTTGCTCTGATAGTTCCCCCTTCTCCATTAACAAACTCTTCTCAATATTGTATTGCTGTAAAACACGATGCAACTCGATAAGCTCTTCGGTGGTTGACTCTCGGCTATGCTCTTTCAAAAGCTCTTCAATATCATTGTTATCCACCTCAAATCCCATGATATTGGCCAATGACACAATCTTGTGATGCTTCTTAATGTACGATGCAATACTTTCCCATGCTTTCAACTCTATAAGCTCTTCGTTGGTCAGGTCTTGGCTGTGCTCTTTCACAAGCTCTTCAATATCGTTGCTATCCACCTCAAATCCCATGATATTGGCAAATGACACAATCTCGTTGACTGTAGACTCCACATGTACTGTTTCAAAATCATATTGACAACACTCTCTGGCCCAAGTTTTTTCCAAGCAGAAATGAGGGTACTCTTGGTAACTCCTTCCCAAGCCGCGGAAATCCCGGCTCACAAGTGAATGTCGTGAAAAGGAGACATGCCCTTTCTCTGTAACTCACTAAGCGAAATGTCATTCATTAACAGAACGACTTTTTCACTTTCTATGCGAATTACTCGTTATAAGGGGTTCCACCGTAGTACGTATTACAAACAACTACTACAAGTGACTCATAATTTATTTTTTCTTTCACTCATATAAAATAATGTCACACAAACTTAAATAAGCCAATTTTTAAAAAACCATAACTTTGATCAAAATCAAATTATACTTTCTATTTAAACATTCCATATATGTGTGCATTCTTTTGTGTTTTCATACAACAAAATACATAAAACTAGCTATGAATCCTTATCTTTATTCAACAGGACTTCCGTCAATGTGTGGCTGCAATATTTGTATGGACACGGGAGCCGTGTTCAACGCATAGAACAAGATAATTATCTTTTATTACTGCATGGATTAATTATTTTAATAAAAAGATACCTCGCCTCACACAAAGTCTAAAATTTTATCTTAAAAACCTTCTTCTTTGTTCTTCATGAGCCCTCTGTCCTCCACTGATGGATATAGGCCTCTTCCGTAGAAACATAGAAACCTATTATATACTTGTTCCAAAAAAAGAAAGTGCGAAATATGTACTGCATTAGCGAAGTAAATTGTCAAATGATGGCATGTTTGATGAAATATTATTTATTGACACCTCAACATAGATGAAGAAGAATATGGGTAGTGGTACTCACTAAGTAAGCCATTAATTAAAAAAAGAATATGGAAGTCTGGGCATTTACGGGGCTTAAGACCATCATAGGCTGGTCTAAGTGATCACTTTACACACGTGTAACATTCACCAATTCTACCCATGATTGACAACCACAGTACTCAAATTCTCGAAAGTTCTATATTTATGATCCAATTTGGAAACATTGTACATGTATCACTACAATTTTCGAAAGCGGCCGGGTCAGGAGTTGTAATAATCGTCGGGTATGTATGAGGAAATGCATGAGTGTGGAAGATGCGAAGAATTTTTGCAAAGACAGAGTGGTGTGGCCTTCGATTCTCTTTGTCTACTCCTGCGGGGAAGCGGCGTGATGGTTAGTTAGTTAGTTATGTATGAGGATGCATGAATTTGGAAAGAGCAAAGATTGTTTTCAAAGACAGATAGGTGTGGCGTTCTATTCTCTGCTAGGAAGGTGTGTGATGGTTAGTTAGTTGACAAAAAAGTAGGTAAGATTCACATGTTGTTGGAACCTTGCTTTACTTGAACCTACCTCTAATCCACTTACTTATTCTGGATGCAAGGTGTGTGTAATCGTCGGGTATGTATGAGGAAATGCATGAGTGTGGAAGAGGCGAAGAATTTTTGCAAAGACAGAGTGGTGTGGCCTTCGATTCTCTTTGTCTACTCCTGCGGGGAAGCGGCATAATGGTTAGTTAGTTAGTTAGTTAGACATCTATTGGTGAGATGATTCTTCATCTCACCACGATGGGGTTAAAATTTCATCAAGCTTCTGCTTGATGAAATTTTAACCCCATCGTAATGGTGTCCCGACTGGTCTTACCAAGGTTCTGGTTTCAGCACTGATGACATGATGGTTGTCGAGGTATATGGTAGATCCTCTCGGTAAATATAATCTTCTCGGAGGTTTATATCCTTCTGGCATATAAAATGTCCTTAATCTGTTCCGCATGGAGAGAACTCTTTTTGCAACAACTGGTGAAGGTGTCTCCCCAAACAACTTGCTTGTTCCTCTTTTACTGGCATATCTCTCGATGGGCAGTAAATCATATATTTTATTCGCATGACTTGTAACTGGCAACATATCATATCTCTTATTCGCAAGACTCCTGACCGGCAGTAAAAAATCATATCTTTTTCTCGCATGACTCCTAATTGGCAACATATCATATCTCTTATTTGTACTCCTGACAGGTATAAAATCATATCTTTTATTAGCATAACACCTGACTGGCAGTAAAACATATATTTTTCTTACGTAACTCCTAACCGGCCACATATCCATATTGTATCTCTTATTCGCATGACTCCCGACTGCCGGTAAATCATATATTTTTCTCGGATAACTCCTAACCAGCCACATATCCATATATCTCTTATTTGCATGACTTCTAACAGGCAGTAAATTGTACCTTTTATTCGCATGACTTCTAACAGGCAGTAAATTGTACCTTTTATTCGCATGACTCCCGACCGTCGGTAAATTATATATTTTTCTGGCACGACTCCTAACCGGCCACATATTCATATTATATCTCTTATTTACATGATTCCTAACTGGCAGTATATCATATATTTTTCTTGCTTGGCTCCAAACTGGCCACATATCATATCTTTTATTTCCATAACTCCTGACCGACAGTAAATCATATATTTTTCTCGGATAACTCCTAACCAGCCACATATCCATATATCTCTTATTTGCATGACTCCTGACAGGCAGTAAATCGAACCTTTTATTCGTATGACTCCCGACCATCAGTAAATCATATATTTTTCTTGCATGACTCCTAACCGGCCACATATCCATATTATATCTCTTATTTACATGATTCCTGACCCACAGTAAATCATATATTTTTCTCGCATGACTCCAAACCGGCCACATATCATATATCTTATTCGCATGACTCCTAACAGGCAGTAAATCATACCTTTTATTTACATAACTCCTTACCGGCAGTAAACCATATAAAAATTGGTAATATTCTATGCGTAATTTAGGCAGTATATGACCGGACCACCTAATGTTTAGTGGTTTATCTTCAAACTGTTTCAAGGCGGTGAACAATCTCTTAACCGGTCCACTTCCTGAAAAATTAAATACGCACAATGAAAACTTCCAATTAAATATGAGCGGTTAAACAAACAAAAAAATTTACTTCGTTAAAAAAAGTTGTTACTCATTCTATGATTGAAAGATAACCGTGCTCAATGCACAAATTCAGTTATGAATTGTGAATTTCTAGATATTTATTTGACATCTAAAACTTAGGCTAGAAATAAATATAAACTGAAAAAGTAACAAATAGTATCCAGTCAGGTAATCAAAAAAGTAACACTACTTGTTAGTCATACTTGAAATGTTACAATTGCTACCAGACAAATTTTATAAGAAAACGATAAAATAATACAGGATATATGAGCTTAGGAAAATTATATTTTGGAAAATCACTTTGCCTTCATATAAGTAACGATCAAGATACCACTGTGTTACGATGCAGTGCCCTATGCACCATTGGGTGCGGATAAGGGTTAGAATAAGAAGAAAACATTAATGAGAAAAGAGTGATTTGATCTATTATTTTGAGAAATAAAAAGACTTTTTTTTATTCACTCACATTTTTAATAAAAACCAACTAGTTTAGGCAACAACCTGTTGCCCTCTTCAGATTTTATTTTATGACTCATATGAGTAACAAAATAAACCCTGAATTGATTTATCTGATTCAACATAAGACCACGTTTGTAAAAATTCCAAGTAAATCCATTGACTACTTTTCGAGTTTTACATTGATCCCGAATTATATGAAGGCAAGTGTTATCGGGGTATCTTCCGACCCTTATCTGTGCCCAATGGTGCATAAGGCAATGCATCTCATTGTCATAGTATTATCTAGATTGTTAATTATGTCAAGACAAGTTGGTCATTCCTGCGCTTCAGGTACCAGTCCATGGTGAAATTAAATATATATTAAATAAATAATCACTTATTTTTGTCCTGACCCCCCTGGGAATCGAACTCGGACCTCCAGTACGGTAGCTTAATGCTTTCACTTTTTTTTGTATATTAAAAGCAATGCCAAACCTTCATCTTGACTAATAAAATTATATTATTTACAATTTTTGACGGATTAGGATAGACTCACCCTATGTTAGGATGTTATAATTTTTGCAAATGGCGTTGTACGTCAATCATATTTGACATTTCGCTCACTCCTTTCAAGAACGTCATAAATCAAAAATCGTAAAATTTCAGTTGTGCATGTTTTCGGAATGCCCAAAAAATGTACTATATCCCAGCAAAAGCGGCATATTTTAAACTTAAAATTTACCCGCTACAGGGCAGAAAGTATTGTTTTTGCATTTTGAAGAAAAGGTATTGTTTTTGCATTTTGAAGAAAAGGTATTGCTTATTTTTTTTAAATAAACTAGTTATTTTTCAAATGGAGAAAAAACCTTCAGGTTTTACCTTAAAAGATCTGATCATTTTTAATACATTGTATTATATTTTTAAACTTTAAAAACGTTCTCCTGAAAAATCAAGTTTTTTGATTTATGACGTTCTTGAAAGGAGTGAGCTATTTGTGAACTAGACAGCTGCAGTATTTAAACTTATTCAGGGTGGCGCAAGATTAATCACCCAATTTTACGTTTGAATAGTTTTGAGTGATTATTTGGAAATGATTTTTGGACCATTATAATTTTTTCTGTTAAGTGAAAAAGATGATACCCCTCAAGTGGCTGCGGCCAGTGTTAATACACATTAGTGCCAGTTTTATCAAATTGTTTGTATACTGCAGCTGTCTAGTTCACAAGTATCAAATATGATTGACGTAAGAGGCCATTTGCAAGAATTATAATATCTTCCGATAGGGTGATGAATTTTGTGCCACCCTCTATAAGTAAGTATGTAATCAAAATCTCTATTTTGAAAATATAAGGTAGCTTTAAGCCGCTTATGCACTGCACGGAATTTTACCGTCCGGCAGTCCGGTTTTGAAAAATAAAAGCGATCACGACAGTTTAGCGTGATCAAATTTACGCGCAACGTGTTCACGCACCGATCAAGAGCATCGATCCGAAGAAAGATGGACAAAGCGCAAGCCAATCCAAGCCAATCATTCGTTTTATATGCTAACTGACGTGCCGGATAGTAAAATTCCGTGTAATTCCGTGTAGTGCACAAACGCCCTTAGTGTAAAGGAGAGGGGGGGAAACTCGATGCAATAAAAATAATTCCAATGTTTACGAATATATGAAAATATCAATATTATTAAAAAATTTCAAGGATCATTTTTAATAATTGAATCATAAATTTTATTACATTACAGTGATTTATAAAACTAAGCGCACACTTTAATGATTTTTCTGTATTTTATATTTGTGTCGCCTACTTTCAAAATCCGCCAGATCCATGTGAGTCGATTTTACAAAAAATGCAAAATTCTCCGGGTAACATTTATGTTCAAAAGATTTGTATATCTTTTTATAAAATATTATGAAATAGGGAATTTTCTCATTTTTTTGGAAAATTATTCAGTATTAAAACCTTAGTATCCGAAGTAGAGGGCTGATCACCTTTCCTTCATGTGTTAACGATCAAGATAACACTGCGTTTATATAATGCAGTGCCCTATGCACCATTAGGGTACGGATAAAGGTTTGAATGAAAAAATGAAATTAAAAAAAACCTAAGTCACAAACCGATAATGACGTCATCTTAATTTTTCACCTATCCCCGCTCTCTGATTGGCCGATATGGGTCAGAAGGCAAGTTCCATGAATATAGCGGAATTTGAAATTCAACGCTGTTTTTAAGTATTTTTAAGCAGGGTTTTCAAGTATGTAATTATTTTAAACAATAAAACCCACAATTGGCATTCCGATAGAGTATATATTTTAAAATCTTATAAAATTGGATCCCGTGGATTTTGAAAGTAGGCGACACATTTTATCGATCTTATATTATTAATATCATGAATTTTGGTTGGATTTCTTCTTTAGGCGATCTTTGGAAGTTTGGGCATGTTTGGAACTGAAAAGAAAAAAAATTAAGCATGCAAATAAATAAAAATAAATAGACAAACATCGGACGTGCACTTCATTTACTAAAATATCCATAGATATTTTACAATATGTCTAATGTGTGACGTCATTCATCGTTCAGAAAATAATAATTTCGCAAATTCTCCATTTGCAAATACTTCAAGTCAATCTATCGACTGATTTTTATGTTGAGTTTTCAGGTACGAACATACGGAAGCTGAATTTTTTATACAGATTTTTTTCTTTTAAATTGGCACAAGTCAAAATGATGTATCAGAGTAGCCAAGAGGCTGCGTTTAGACTAAAGGCCGCAGGTTCCCTATCCCTGATATAAAACATTGGGTGAGGATAGGATTCGAAGAAAAGACAAGTAATTTAAATATAATAAAATAAACAACCAATAAAAAATATGTACATCAATGCTACATTTTGATTGTGTCCAAATACTTTTTCACAATCTGGATTATCTCCAATTATAGGAGTTATTTTTCATATTATTTTTTGACATCTCAACATAGATGAAGAAGAATATGGAAGTCTGGGCATTTACGGGGCTTCTTTCATCTTACCAACAGATGTTTTTAGTGAAATTCTAGTGATTCAAGCGCTATGTTTCGAAAATGAACGATATATAGAAGTTCCAAGAATTTGAGTATTGTGTTTGTCAATAATGGGTAGATTTGGTGAATGTTACACATGTGTAAAGTGATCACTTTACACACACACACACATACATATATATAGAGATAGATATATATATATATATATATATATATATATATATATATATATATATTTATATAAATATTTATATATATATATATATATATATATATATATATATATATATATATATATATATATATATATATATATATATATATATATATATATATATATATATATATATATATATATATATATATATATATATATATATATATATATATATATATATATATATATATATATATATATATATATATATATATATATATATATATATATATATATATATATATATATATATATGTTTATATATAGAAGTTCTAAGGATTTGAGTAGTGTAATTGTCAGTCATGGGTAGAATTGGTGTTGGACGAGTGTAAAGTGATCACTTAAACCAGCCAATGACGGTTGTATGTCCCGTAAATATCCAGACTTCCATATTCTTCTTCATCCATGTTGAGATGCCAAAAATAATATATTATTGCTTACTTATGTATCCAGTGTATTCCTGTTCATTTTCACCGTTCCAAGTGCTCGCTCCCGGTACATTCTCAGTACTACTGGTATCATCCATTCCGAAGTTATTACTTTCGATTGAGACTATGTCATCTACTATAAACAACATCCCAAGCAGCCCCCTGATCTGATTATAAAACTCGGGCACCGGCAAGACTTTGTGTTCGTACTGATTATAGACGACACCACTGTAAAGGTTCCTCAGCCTGCTCGCACTAATCCAGTTCAGGAATTTCATAATGGCCACTTTGAGATCCGAAGACCTGACCAGGAAATCTCTCCAGAACGCGTTCTCTCTTTCGGGGTCTGCTATATAAGGAGTCGGAGTATATCCGAGAAGATTGGGATCACTTTTAATTTTATCCAGCTGGGCTATGGTCATTAAGAACTGTCTTTCCATCGAGAGACCTTCCAAATAAGGCTTGATGGAGAGGTAATACTCAAAATTAAACAATTCTTCCACCGAACCAGGCTTTGCCGTTGTTCCGCCGCCGTCACTCTGGAGTGGAACGTAAGCGGTGCTGTTTGGATCTATCAGGTTTTGAATGAAACTGTCTACTATCATATTTTCATCTGTGGTATTTAAATAATCACCTACGGGTTCGGTAACAGCTCGTTTTTGGATGTGCGATTCGACTTCTGGGTTTTCCTCGTCATGTTCTTGTTTATTCTCGTGGCTCTCAAAGGGGAATGGGAGCATAAATGGGAATTTCGGCGGTTCTAAAAAATTGGGAATTTTTATTTCTCCGTCTTGAGAACCTTCTCCGTTGTTACCTTGCAGGCGCGGGAATCCCAAATCGCTCTTGAAAATGTTGGGAGGCAAGAAGAACAAAGGTGGAAGTTTGTCGGAGCCTTGTTCTTGAGAAAGGCGATTCTCCGTTTTTTCTAAGATAGAATCTGCCTCGCTTGCTATCTTACTTGGAATGTCACTGGCCACTATTTTATGATCATCTGCGGTGTTCGAAAATTCACCGGCAAGGTCGGTAACAGATCGTTTTTCGATGTGTGATTCGTGTTCTAAGCCTTCCATGTAGTGTTCTTTTTTATTCTCGTGCTTATCGAAGAATGGGAATGGGAATGGGAATTGCGGCTGTTCAAAAAAGCTGGGAAATTTAATTTCTCCCTCATTAGAACCTGCTTCGTTATTATTTTGCCGGCGCGGAAATCCCAAGTCGCTGTTGAAGATGTTGGGAGGCAAGAAGAACAAAGGTGGAAGTTTGTCAGAACCTTGCTCTTGGGAAAGGCGACTCTCTATTTTTTCTAATAAAGACTCCGGCTTTGTTATTTTTTCTAAGGCAGAACCATCGTCCAACAACTCCACTATAGCAGGATCTGAATTTGAAGTATCTTGTGGTGGTGTCGCCGCTACCAAAATGCTGCCGTATAAAAGAATAACTAAAAACGTTCTCCACATCTGCAAAAGAAAAGTTTATTTATTATAAAACAAATAACTTGTGTTTAATTAAACAATTAGTACATTGTTATATTAGCCCCACTTTGAATGGAGAATATTGATCCGAATAAAACCACGGCGATGATCGAAATTGAATAAAAATATATATTATACTATAGGCACTTGTTTGGGTTTAGAAAAATATAATTTATGTCGAAAAAAAGATTATGACTTTTATGTACTCTTATCGTGACAGTTTTATCATTTTACGTTAATAAAACATCACGTTAACCATTAAAAATTCAATTATTACGTGACTGTACCATAACAAAATACATAAATACCGTTTGATAAAAATATATAACATCAGATCAACACAAGGCGTATTGTGCTCATGCAAAATATAAAATTAATACAAACAATTAATTTTCGTGCTGATAATTTTTGACACGTTTTATAAACATTAAAAAAAATTCTCTTTATTTTTGGTACTATTTTTTCAACCCTATAACAAAAATTCCTTATCTTATTCAGAGATACCTATCAGTACCTATCCATCCCATAAGAAAATAAGGTATTTGTCGAAACCGGTTGAAAAATAGTTTTAAAAATAAAATAGTTGCATACAAAGTTGGTGTTTATTATTTTAATAAATTACATTAATTTCAACCCATTATGATTTTTTTCTGTGATCTTAATTTTAAGTACATATGAGTAGTCCACTTGCAAACCATGTTATGTTAAAAAATTATCCAATGGCGGTAATCGGTAGAATATTAAATCTTTTACCGATTCGAGCTTTTTTAAGAGATTTTTGAAAGTGAACTGTCGATCAGCATTGCGAGTTTTAATTTTTCTTTTCCATTTTTTACTCCTAACTTAATGAATTTTGGCAGATTATGTTAAACATAGAGGTTAATATTTTAAATCTTCTACCGATTTCCGCCATTGGTTAAAAAACTTAATTTTTAACATTAGGTACGTGGTTTGCAAGTGCAAGTTTTTGCTCATAGAATTTGTTAAAAAATATTAGTGATTTTACACTCTAATATTTATTTAACATTACTCTGGACTGGTGTCTCCAGTGAACGATCAAGATAACACTGCCTCAATACAACGCAGTGCCTTATGCACCATTGGGAGCGGATAAGGAGTTAGAAGAAGTAGAGGTTAAAGCGTTGTTAAATCGATAGATCTTCCTCGAAAGACATCTGAAGGAAGACCAACGAATTCATGGAGACCATGCAGCAGAAAGATAACATGATTCGAAGGCATGGGCTAGGTGACGTTGTCCATGTTCAAAACTTGTTAAATTGTTACAAAAAATCATCTGATTTTTTGCTGTAGCTCCTGGGTAACGGAGTGCAGAAAATCTCTTCTTGAAATAAGATATTCTGTGTAAATTAAGGGTGGCCAACCCGCGGCCCGCGGAGCATATCACACATTTTTTCTTTGAGTGTACATAAAACCACCAAAAGAACATTCCATCGTAGTTCATGCGTAGTTCATTCATTCGTAGTTCGTATCACATCCCATATATGGAAGTATCTCACTATCGTGACAATTTCTTCTATATACCAATATCCGTGTGAACAATCACGGCCCGTGACAAATCTGTTGTCCTCTCGAATTGGCCGTCGCAGTATGAATATTTCATGAGATGAAAGTGAATTTCGTATTATATTCCAAATAAATCTATGCCGCTATCGGCGAAACAACTTGTTTACTGAATTGTATAAGACACACATATATATATATATATATATATATATATATATATATATATATATATATATATATATATATATATATATATGTGTGTGTGTGTGTTTTATCTTGTTTGCTTTGAATACTAAAAGAAACTTTGTTATACGGCCCGGTAGGAAATTTCATTTCTAAAATTTGGCCCAGCTGCTGAAAAGGTTGGCCACCCATGGACTGTAAACCCTTCTAGATATTGGATCATAGTGCACTTTCCAGACCAATTGAATTTTCTCGGAACTCAGAACTCATCTCGCGCACTCCTTTCAAGAACGTCATAAATCAAAATACTTGATTTTTCAGGAGAACGTTTTTAAAGTTCAAAAATATAATACAATGTTTTAAAAATAAATATCAAGCCACCTTTTGAACTTTTTACTGTGCAACAGATCTTTTAGGTAAAACCTGAAGGTTTTTTCTCCATTTGAAAAATATTTAGTATATTTAAAAAAAATAATTTAACAATACATTTTATTCAAAATGCAAAAACAACACTTTCTGCCCTGTAGCGGGTAAATATTAAGTTTAAAATATGCCTCTTTTGCTGGGATATAGTACATTTTCTGGGCATTCCGAAAACACGCACAACTGAAAATTGACGATTTTCGATTTATGACGTTCTTGGAAGGAGTGAGCGATCTCTCTAAATGAAATATGCCGACACTCCCGCATTCCAATTTGATTAAAAATATGCCGTAGGTACTCTCTTCTCCGAGATTCAACCCTATTACCCTGTAGTGGAATGTACCATTATAAAAATCAAAGTACCCACCCGTATTAATAACAAAGTTCACTATGTGAAAGTACCCTGTTCCAATATTTTAAACTTTTTTAGTAGCAAATAATTTAATTTAAGAAATCACAAGACTATCCGTCTTATTTTAACTAAAGTCCATAAAGAAATGAAGAAGATACGAGTATAAAGAATTGAAATGTGGTAATTTCAATAGTCAGTACTCGTTAAAATCTTAAGGAGTCTAGATGTTTGACTTATTGGTTGATTTACGACCTGTATGCTGGAATTTGTGGACCCTGTTCCAAATATTTAGCACTAGGAGCGGGAACTGACAGGAGTGGTGTCTTTTGAGCACCAGTTTCAACTGCATTAGTACAACTTACCAAAAAAACAGACATAATAAGTAATTTTTCAATTTTGTGATTTTTGTAATTGAAAACATTTAAAAAAAAATGTACTCTTTTTACATTCATATATCGCTCACTTCTTTTAACAACGTCATATATCAAAAAACTTGTTTTTTCAGTAGAACGTTTTTAAAGTTTAAAAATATAGTAAAATGAATTAAAAATAAATATCAAGCCACTTATTGAACTTTTTACTGTGCAACAGATTTTTTAGATTAAACCTGAATCTTTTTCCTCCATTTGAAAAATATTTAGTTTTTTTTTAAATAATTAAACAATCTTCAAAATGCAAAAACAACACTTTCTGCGCTGAAGCGGGTAAATATCAAGTTAAAAATATTCCGCTTTTGCTGGGATAAAGTACATTTTTTGGGCATTCCGAAAATATGCACAACTGCAAAATTGATGATTTTTTTATAAATGACGTTGTTGAAAGGAGTGAGCGATATGTAAAGTACATCGTATCTAATATTCCTCCTTGAATTTAAAAAATATTTAAAATGTTTTTTATTCGCTGTAAAGAGAATTGTATTTATGGCAAAACGTTAAACGATAAAATATGCAAAAAAAACAAGTAAAAATTGTACAATATGCCGCTGATCCTAAAAGCATTTGCAGCATCAAAGCAAAAGTTTTTGACTCTTTACGACCAATCTCAGGAGTTCATTTGAATCACGTGACACGCAAACATCAGCCAATGAGAGGCATTGAATTACCTTGAGCGTCCTTGATGTAGTATTTGCGAAAATGGCGCTATAAAAATTATCCAAAATTATTATTATTAACTTTGACGCCATCCATTTAGAATCGGGGAAAATGATAGTTGTTTATTGGTTTGGCGTTTAATTTGTAGAACTCCATTTTAATTTATGTATTAATTTTTAAATCAAACACAGATTTTTTGAGTCTACTTAGTTGTATTTTATTGGCAAAAACACATAAAAAATTCATATTGTGACCATTGTTTCGCCTCGTTATGGCATTTTCAAACGAATTTTTTAAATGTGTTTTTGTTAATAAAATACAACTTAGTAGATTCAAAAAATCTGTGTTTGATTTAAAAGTTAATACATAGATGAAAATGATAGTCCTCGCGCGTTTAATATCAAAATGTCGTAGCCGTATACACACATAAACACATATTTCCTTTTTTGTTTCGATCAATCGTATTTTCTTTTGAATATATATCTAATAACATTTTTCAAGTAAAAATATAACTTCATCTTTGTCTGGTGCTGCTAAAGTGGACTAGGTATTTCTAAATTACCCTAGAGCAGTTCTAGAAAAAACTTTTAATGAAAATGTCAAGCGACGCGAGATGCAATAACTTACCCGGCTGGCTTGCTAATGAGAGCGAAAATTTGTTTAGACGATTTCTTAATTTCCTGCAAATTGTGCAAATCTCCACCACCGACACTAGGCATCTAAATAATTAAAATAAATAACTGTAATAAATGTATCCATTATAGGATATGACATTTTTGTATTACCCATTATTTATTTTATTTATTTTATTTATTTATTTATTTATTTTCATAATACATAGATACATTCAATATACATATTCATTTCATATACACATTTATTATACGTATTACGGCTCTTTAGGCATGGCCTGTGTTGAGCCGAATACTAACATGGTAATACAAAGTTTATATATATATATTTTAAATTTTTAATATCCATATATTTTTTTTAATGATTAGATTATAAACATAACATACAGGAGATACAAAAATAATTTATGTTTTAAGGTTTTTCAGTGTGATAATTACACCTGGACTTTAATTAATTCACTTTCCACCTTGTCCCTTCCAATGTTAAGTAACCATCGACGGACATTGTTCTTAAAGACCTGATCACTCCTGGAAATCTTAATGGTTTCGGGCAGCAAATTAAATATTTATTATAAAACGCGAAGGATAAAAACATTATTTTTACAACGTTTTGAGTGTGTCCAAATACTTGTTCACAGATCTGGATTATTTCCAATTATATGAGTTATTTTTCTTATTCTTTTTTGACATCTCATCAAAGATGAAGATGAATATGGAAGTCTGAAGAACATTTACGATTTACGAATAAAATTTTGAGTTACAAACAGGCCATTATCTACTTTGCGGGCAAGATCTAGAAAAAATCTTCGAATAATGGCGGGAAAAATAAACAGTAGTGTGTATAGATGAAGTAAGGGAGATATTTTGATTATTTACTAATCTGTACGAAATGGAGTGAGGGCAAAGCTACGTAAAATATATCATAAAATTACACTATAGAGCCAGAGGTTCCCAACCCCGTGTCCGCGGGCACCATGGCGGCCGTGGAACGATTCGTATGTGCCTGCCACTATTCGACAGATACAGATTTTTTAAAATTTGTTAGAGATTTTATATTTTGAGTGCCTTGGTTTATTAAATACGTTTGTATGTTTGTGTTTGTGTTTTTTGATTACTTAGTTTACATTTTGTTAATACTTTTTTTCTGCGTGTTTTGAACAATTTTATTATTTTGAAACATTTTTGTTTATTATTTGTTAATAAATTATGCATAAGAAAATAAATTATGGGAAAATGAGAAGTTATGGAAGGAGTTTATCGGTTAAAAGTAGGTGGTGGCCGCCACCCTACCGATATTTTATAATGTGCTCTAGAGTACAAAAAGGTTGGGAACCCCTGCTATAGAGGGCTATTTTTTGGAGATCTGGACAGATCAGTCTATTTTACGTTATGTTTCATGGGAAAAATATTGCAGTTTACGAAATTTCACGGAACTTAACTATCAATTTCACTAAAAACGTATAAAATATTTAGAAGGTTTTTAAAAATGATAACATACAGACATCTTAAAAAAATTCAAGTATAAAATTAAGTGCATGCAAAATTTTTCTTTCAAAATATGTATACTTTATTTTTAAGTTAAGAAAATTAAACCCTATAATCCATAACGAAGTAAGAAAGAACTCGATTTTAGCGACAATTTTTCGAATAATTGTATGTAAGGAGAGCCATGCGATTTTCACATTATTTTCTAAAATTATACACACGGGAGCGTTAAACTGCGTGCATAAATTTGCCACAGTAAACATACTTTTTTAGTTTGATAATCGATGCAAAATCAATATTTCTAGAGATGTATTTTAATAATATTTTTTTATACTTAAATAGTTTTTTGATCGAACGAGGTGAGTTTCATTTTTAATATATATTTTAATATAACCCATAATAAAAAACCCAACAACCCAAAATTTATATTTAAATTTAAATTTTGATACTTTAATATGTCATCAAAAAAACAAAATATATACTAAGTTTATTTTGTAATGTAACAAATATCGAACATGTTTAATGATTGACAAATTTTTAAACGTATTTCTTTTGTTTATTAGTTTAAAGCTAAATATATTTGATATTATTAACATTTACTTACCTCTATGCCATGTAAATGCGAAGTGAAAAATAAAAATGTTGTTCAATCTAAAGAGGAGAAAAAATCACCAATTCCACTATTTTTTTACCAATAAAATATTTAATCTTCAATGTCACTTCTTTATTTGCTTTTTGAGACTTTTCAAAAGTGGAATATTATCAACAGGATTGCACGGTCCACATCATCCCGACCAACCGACGAATGCAACTAAAGCTCAACCCTCTGTAGGTTGTAGGTAGGTACCTAAATCTAGATGGCTATGAACGTGCGAATCTGTCAACCTTTGGGTTAATTGTTGTTTCTATGGAGTTTGCGCACCAAGTCAGGCGGGAAAATAATGAGACGAAATTCAAATAAATAGATTTTTCTTACTCGTTAGTAAGAAAAATTTTATTATTTGAATTTCGTCAACTCGTTAGTGATGTTTTATACGTAAATAAAGATATTTGGATAAAGCTTTATGGTATATATTACACATTTAACAAATTTGAGGAGAACACGAACAAAAATTTCGTTTAATTTTTACTTTTGCTCTGTATTTTTAGGCAAAAAAAAAGACATTGGAGTCTAAAAATGAAACAGTTCTGTTCGTTTACTAGAGCCAAATGAGAATGGAAATGGATGTCTAAAAGTTCTGTATAAATTTGTAACATTTAAATATTACTACATCACAGTGTAATGTAAGATTAAATAAATAAACACATTAAATAAATAAAAAATCAGACTTCATATCCCTTTGTAAGTAGATGGATGATAAATCTTTATTTTATCACCAGACAAAATATCTTACAAAAATAAATAAAAATGAACAAATTAATAATATAATATTGTAAAAACATTGACCCTGTAAAAATTTGAATATTTTATTAAAATCTTATCTTATTTCGGGTGTTTTTCCAAAAATAAAACCTTATCTTTTCACTGTGATCACAGCGCAGAGTAGTGATTCCACACGGAAGTCAACTAACTAACTTTAACATTTCATCTGGTCTTTTATTTCATATAACTTTGGCATTTTGAAACCGCTTGTGGATACGTATCACCAGAAAGTCAGTATACAAAAAAAAAGGAATTTTTTTTACAGAATACAAGCAGAGTTAAAGTGTACACCACGGGTCGTAAACCCTACCGCATTTAGTGGTCGGTAAAGGCTTCCGTGGTGGACGATTTTTGCTTTTTCTCCCAAAATCTTTGGAAATTCTGATTCACAATTTTTGTTTTTCAGCTTAGCTTCAATAACTAACGTAGTATATTGTAACGATATACACACGGGTCTACCAAACAACAAAATGACTCGACTGCAATCAGTGTTTAACGCTGTAGCGAGACAAATTTTTGGAATTTATTAATTCAGGCACATCACACTACTACTTCACCAACTGCACCGGTTATGCTTTCTCGAAAGGATTCAGTATAAACTCTCTCAACTCATGCATAAATCAATACATAATATGGTCCCAAAGTATCCGACAGAGCTGTGTATTCCAGGCAAATTGGTTGATAGGCGTCTCACGCTTTGATCGGCTACAACTGCTGCAGACAAAGCGATCTGGGCAACTGGATTGAAATATAGGGATGTTAGTGGGCAGGAAATAAATTTTAACTATGAAAAATAAGCAAAAGTGGGCGGTAGGGATAAAAAGGTTGACCACCCATGGTCCACACAAAGAATTTAAAATATTAACTTCCATATGGAATCTCAGCCCTGGTCAGGGTATGAGTATCTTTTCACATCACCAAAAAGGTGGCAATTCTTTACACTGACGGTTGACAGTTAAACCCAATGTAAAAAAAGATGAAAGATCTATGGACGTTGAGTTGAGAAAAATTTTCATTGGTATTGGTGGCACCAAAGCCTATGGAAGGTTTTAGAAGAGGATGAAGGAATGTCTGAAGTGGCTAGATGTATTACCGACCGAATTTCTCCAGGGTATGCTTGGCTACAATAGTTTAGAGACTAGAAGGAATGTGTATTTGATTACGTATTTTTATCAATTGTTGCGCAGTATGATCGATAATCCTGAAATTATCCAGAACATTGGTCTGTATGTTCCCGATAGTTAGCTAAGACAGCGTCGGCATAGATTGTTTCACATTCCTATACACAGGACCAACCTGCCGATGGTTATGCCTGTAGGAAGAGCTACCGCTATTTTGAACAATATCTCATTGGATATCGATCTGTTCCATGTGTCTGAAGGCGTTTTCCGAAGCGGGATTCTTGTACACCTTTAGCAAAAGTTCTTGCATATGTTTTATTTCAATGTATTTTAATGTATACGCTTTTAAATTTTTTTATAGTTTGTAATGTATGTATTAATTGAAATAAATAAATTGAAATTGAAAATAAGTTTTTTTTTTCACTAAATAGAAAATAGTGTTGCGCTGGTTACGCAAATTGCACATTAAAGGGAGATCTTCGCTAAGAAGTTCGTTATTTGGAAGTTATATGATGCAAGTTAAATGTTAGCATGCATCTCAAGGAAAAAGGTGTTTAGTATCTCCATCTGCTGAGAATAGCATAAATAAATGGTAATTACTAAATTGATGGCCTATATTTAGTCCGCCTCCGTAGTGTAATGGTCAGCACGCTCGGCTAACGTTCTGGAGGTCCTGGGTTCGATTCCCAGAGGGGATGTTTTCACTCTAATATTTATTCAATATTACCCTGGACTGGTGCCTGAAGCGGAAGGCTGATCACCTTTCCTTCATGTAACGATCAAGATAACACTGCGTTTGTTTGATGCAGTGCCCCATGCTCCATCGGGGTGCGGATAAGGGTTCGAAGAAGAAGAAGATTTATTTAAAGATTTGAGTAAACAAAGCATCATTCATCATTCTAACTCTTTTCCGCACTCAATGATGCAAAAGACGCTGCATTGCATCGAAGCATTGTTATCTCGATCACTATTTACATGAAGGCAAGGTGATCACTCCTGCGCTTCAGGGACCAGCGTACATATGCACAAAAAATAAAGACAATGTGTGATTTGTGAATAATTTTATTAAAAACATAGTTCAATCAAAATTAATTCAGTTTTACTTACATAGAAAAGAAAAAAAAACATTGTGATTAATATACACAGATAAAATAAATAACATTTTAAAATGTATTTGTGGGTTTGTTCAGAATTATGATGAAAACAGTGAGAAATTAAAAAAAAACATATATACAAACATAAATAATAATTTTGCATAATTCATATGGCGCCATTTTGGTCGAGTACAGGCCCATTGTTATAATATTATATGTATGATATTTTCTTGGACAAAACAAGAATAAAAGTCGAAGGTACTTTCCTTTGGGTACAGTGTAAGATAAGGCGTAAATAGGACGCAGCAAATCTTGGTCACAACTTGCTCACTCCTTTCAAGAACGTCGTAAATCAAAAAACTTGATTTTTCAGAATGTTTTTAAAGTTTAAAAATATAATACAATGTATTAAAAATAAATACCAAGCCACTTATTGAACTTTTTACTGTGCAACAGATATTTTTAGGTAAAACCTGAATTATTTTTCTCCATTTGAAAAATATTTAGTATATTTGAAAAAATAATTAAACAATACCTTTTCTTCAAAATGCAAAAACAACACTTTCTGCTCTGTAGCGGGTAAATATTAAGTAAAAATATGACACTTTTGCTGGGACATAGTACATTTTAAGGGTATTCCAAAAACGTGCACAACTCAAAATAGATGATTTTTGATATATGGCGTTGTTGAAAGGAGTGAGCGAACTGTCGCCAAGAAAAGGCAATTCAGTTGGCTTGGCCATGTACTCCGCATGCCTCCTGAGAGCCGCCATCAAGCTTGCCTCTTTTACAAGGCATCAGGTTCGCGCTACCCAGGACGACCACTGCTGACAATTCGTTGGCAGTTCTCGTAAGAACTTCGGGACGCAGATCTGACTTGGGAGGATGCAAGGAAGCTGACAGCCGACAGAAAAGCCTGGACACAGTTTGTGGACTCCACACTTAGGGAGCGGATATGGTTTAATAATTTAATAATAATACAGTGTAAGATTGCCTGGTCAAATTTGTCGCATCTGACTCCAGGTCTGTTAGGGTTGCATAGCCATCAAATGCAGTTTTAACACATTTAGAAACAAGATTTACAAAATGATTTCATAATAAAAAATTATGGTTTATTTATTTATTCAGAAAAATATTTTGTAAAATAATTTTAAAAAAACAGTAGTGTCGTCTCATTTTTTTTTTGTGAAAGGGTAAAAACACGACCGCCAGATAGAACAGCGCCGGTCAAAAATAAAGGACAGAAATGAATAATTAGTACAAATATCAAAAAGGGAAGTCTTTTCTCCACAATAATATTAAATCAAAATATGTATTACCTAAGACTAGTATTAGAGAATATTTTTTAAATATTAAATTTACAGTAATTTCTTTTATATAAATAAACCTATGATTATGAGAAATTTAATTGTTTTGTTTTAGGATTTTTTCTTTTATAAAAAAATTCATAATTTAAATTCTGAAAATATAGAATAAAAAATGAAGAAACAATGTAAACATGAAAAGCCTTTGAGCCTTTAACATTTTTTAGAACTTATACATTAACCTTTCCCTTCCGGTGCTAAAATAAAAACGCGCGTCCTAGTGTAGGGTAGTTACTACACAATGAAAAATTAGCAATTTTAAATTGGAAAAATACGGACATTCATATCTAATCCTCTTTTATTTAGATTTATTTGCTGAAAACATTAAAAAACCATCTGGCAACGATCATGGAACAAGCATAGGTCCACTCTTGTCAGAAGCCCAAAGGTGACTGCCGACTGCCGCTGGCAGCTAGCCAGACAACATTGAGCTTTGAGCTCCTCACGCTTGCACAGTGCAAGTATGCAAGAGTGAGATGCGAATAGTGTTGCGGTTCTCGTACACTCTTCACACGCTGTTTATACGCGAATTTATTTCCGATATTCACAAAATACCTCCAATGTACCCGATAAATTCTGGTTATTATTAATTTTATTTTTTAAATCAATGCGTAAATATGTTATGGAGGAATACCTAAAATCTTAGAGTTGTATGTATTATATTTATAGAAATAATGATGGTTATTAGAAGCAATGTGTACAAGGTACACAACACTGGGAAGGGAGAGTTAATATTGTAATAATATTATTTTATTTATTATATCAGACACTGGATTATTCACCCTACGGATGAGATGTCAATTTTGAAGGTGTCTTAACTATTTATGAAACAGGTATCATTCTTCCCTTTTTTATGAAAGAAGATGGAAGTCTGAGCATCCCAGAGCTTACGACCTGTAAAAAATTGGCATGACTGCCAACCTTCAGACTGGAGTGGAACAGTAAGAAGAATTATTTCTCATGTTACACTGTTATTAGAACCAGAATAGCGGATATCATAGATCGCGTAGCAAGACTGAAGTGGAAATGGGCAAGACATGTTGCAAGACAAGACCCACAAGATGGACCCCCAAAATTTTTAAGGAGACCTTGGGAGAATAAGAGAAGCGTTGGAAGACCTCAAAAAGATGGTCCGACATCATATTTTATTTTTTGAATAAAGAGAATTATTTGTGTTTTTATTATTTACACAAATATTTCAATTTCATACTATTTCTGTGAGCCTAAAGCCGCTTGTGGACTACATGAAATTTTACCATCCGGCAGTCTGGTTTTGAAAAATGAAAGCGACTACAATATTTTAACATGATCGAATTTACGGGTATGTAACGTGTTTACGCACCAATCAAGAAAGATGGACAAAATCACAAGCTAATCCAAGCCAATCATGGTTTTAAAACGCTAACTGACGTGCCGGACGGTAAAATTCCGTGCAGTGCACAAACGCACTAAGCGGCTCATTATTAGAAATAGGTATCAAATTGTGGTAATGTGGGTTCGAACCGAGAAACTTTGATTTAAGAGTCCGCGACAATAACCACGGGACCACAACCCGACACAACATAGCTGCTGTGGGGAGTAAAAATTGATTGCGAACTGCAACCGACTGAAAAAATTGAAGGATATAGAAGAGGCCTATATCCACAGTGGAGGACAGTAAGCTGAAGAATATGTTACACATACTATCTGTTTTTTATATATTTTTTTTATAGATACATCAGGACTACCAATTCATCCGTAACCAGTTGGCTTTTAAGATCAATACAGTTCAAAGGTGACCAGACCGTATTAACTATTTCCATCATAATTCTGTTTCTGTTCCCACGCCACACACAGGTATAATATATATTTACAAATATTATGGCAGTGTCGGTACCAGCAGTACAAAAAATCCTATATATTTACATGGTAAACATAATTTAACTCGTCCATTCTTATGACCATTGCATCATAGTCAGTGTTCAGTGCTTCGGAGCGTGACTAGACTAAAGATCGGCCAAATTATCACTATCCCAATTTTACGTGACTTTACTGGTGACATTCTCCAGACTGCAACTGCCCGCAATGTCATGCTCGACAATGTCTATTTCGTCGTCGTAAAATAAATTCATTTCCGGTGTCCTTTGCACATCCTGATCTCCGTTTAATTTTTCATCTTCTAATTCGCACAGATCTTCGATCGCCTCATCATTCTTATTGTGACTTAAACTATCAGTACCGGATCTAGTGATGCCGTCGCAGCTGTCTTCCACTTCTACGGGTATCACTTCCATTTCGTTTTCGAGATTGATCGCTTTGGAATTTCCACTGTCAATTTTATCTGTATCGCAAACATCCTCATCGATTTGGATACAGTTATTTGAGATCTTGGCAGCGGATTCTTCGTCGCCGATCACTGAATCTTCAGAGTGCATTTCTTGCAAGAGTTCATTCCCGTTGTTAAGACTATCTTCGAGCATCTGGTTAGGATTATCTTTTGTTGATTTTTCTAATATATCAATTTCTTCCACCAGTTCTACAGCTGATTTCTCTAAGGGTGTTTCTTGTAGGTGATTTTCATAATTTGGATTATCTTCTAATATTTTATCTTCAGAATCATTGGCACATATCTTTGTTACATCGTCTTCTATGATTTGTATACATTCTTTGGAAACAGTACTTGTACAAACATCAGCTCCCGTTACGCTTACAATTTTAGGCACCACTTCATCCGTTGCATTATCATCTTCGGCGAGACAGTCCGGTTGTGAACTAGTTTCAGAAGGCTCCGGGGCATCCATGCTATCGTCCACTTCCATGATGTCGCTGTTACAACTTTTACTAACTACATTATCGGTTTTGTTTAGAGACTGCGAGCTCTCATCTTCTATTAAATTAATTCCCGACATGACAGAACCGGGTCGGATTGTTGTCAGCTTGTTGAAATCTTGACATTTTGTCTTGGCTTCACTCTTGCAACTGTCTTGGGAATCTGAAGAGCTCAACTCTATGAGAGAGAAACAGCTGCTGTTGGAGTGATTACTATCTTCATTGGAGTCCTCTTCCAATTTCCTTTTTCTAATTTTTTTAGGGTCTACTTTTTCTAACTTCAAATATTCGCATATTTCTGTGAGAGAGGTACTCGGATTGCCAGACTCTTCGCTAACTTCTTTGTTTTCTTCTTTGCCTTCGTCAGTTTTCTGCTCCGCGTCCCCTTCGGTGGCAGGACTATCCGCAGTTGCATCCTCGTCGTCAGAATCACTGGAACCTTCGGATTTGTCAGCATCTGCATCGGGAACTGCCTCAGCCACGAGCTTCATGTTTGACTGTTTTTCAGCAAATCTGAAATTAAATATAAAGATTATTTCTTTACTTACATCAAATTAAACCTCTTTTGCCGAAGGACTTAATGAATGATAGCTTTTTAAAAATGATACGAATAAATAAGTTGCTAAGTACCAGGTGTACAAGTATGAAATGTAGATTTTATATCCAAAAAAAATGTTAAATTAGAAAGAATGAGAAAAGGTAGTTTATTCAATTTTACTTTTTCATATTTTTCATGTTTTATTAAATTTGTGGATGCCAGAAAAATCTTCCTCTTTTGCTGCGAACCAATCATCGATCCATTTTTCACATCTTGAAAGGAACCAAAGCGCTGCTCACTAAGTACGTGTTCCATGCAAACAAGTAATAATCGAAAGGAGTCAAGTCAAAGTACAATCGTCTTTGGAGGAAGATGATTCTTAAACACAAAGTCAGTTCTCTTAGCTGAAGAGCAACAATTGCTTGCAATTTCAAATCTACATACTTTTTTAGCAGTTTTGAACATTATACCAGTCTGATGTCGGTAACGACGAAACCCGGTCGCTGGTCAAATAAAAATAAAGTGTAAAAGCTAAAAATATTGGTTTTAATCTAATAATATATTATACTTCATAAAAAAAGCTATTTTAATAGGAAACGAGTGTATAATCACTTATTTGCGATAGATCTTCATTGAGAAATTATACCCAATACCGCAAGATCATTTATTTATTTATTTATTGAACGGCTAAAGCCTTTAACATAATACATATATACAGTATCTAATATAAAAATACACTAATAGAGAAACAAAAAGTCTTAAACATAAAATAATAATAAAATAACAAATAGTAAGCACTGGTAAATACACGTCTCCTTCACACACTATCAGCGAGCAGCGAGAGAGAGTGAAACGCAACATTTAAATTTATCCATTATAACATGGAGAAGAAATGCTGAGAAAGTACAGACTTCAAGGTGGATAACAATATATTAAATAAATCTATACTATCAAAAGCATTGGCTAACATGTGAAGCCGCGGAATGGGAGAGAACATGGCATAGTTTGCATTATGTACAAATACTGCGAATACAGATTTTTGCCTAGTACCCCTTCGACGCACACCATGTGCCTAATCTTGGCTGATAAGAGCAGCCCCTACACTTTTTTCAGTATTGTATCAATTTCATTTTCAATGTGTGCAATCTATTTTCGAAGAATTGGCAACTACATATTTCATAGTCATACAGGGGAAAGTGACCAAGCATATTTTTTACAAAAATGTGATTATTGACTGTTTGATATCTTACTAGCTTAATATTGCCATGAAAAAATCCCAAAGAGATTTTAAACTTGGGAGTATAATATATTGACTTAAAAAATGACTAACTGCATTGATGTTTATTTTCTTGCCAAGCAAACGGCATTTAAATGACCCTCCTGAACATTTTACGTTTCGTTAGTTGGTCACTTTCTCCTGTACGACTACGATATATTTGGGAGTAGTAAAATATGGTAAAGCGACATACTGGTTAAGTACTTCCATCTCCCTGTGCTTGGACAGCTCTCTGTTCCTGTGCAGTGCGGCGGCGAGCTCCGGATCATCATCGGCCGGGTCGGGGTCGCAGCCCAGCCTCCAGCTCAGGTCCTCGTACTCCTGCTCCCGCCGGCGCTGCTGCAGCAGGGTGCCAATCTCCAGGAACGCCATGCGAGCTGCGACCGGTAACAGTAAAAAATCCCCTTTATTTATGGATTTGGCGTTTAACTTGTAGAACTCTATATCAATTTATATATTAAAAGTTAAAATCAAATACTGATTTTTTGAGTCTACAAAATTGAATTTTTTAAATTTGTTAAAAAAAAACATATAATAATAAATTTGTTGACAATTGTTTTGCCTTGTTATGGCATTTTCAAACTAATGACATTGGGTACTCGCGGAAATTCATCACAAAAGCTCTAAAGCTTAACAAAAAAATAAAGGATCCTAACCAGGACCTTGACAGGACACTGCAGACTGAGGAATCACATGATAAAATTTCGACTACATGACTCCCCAGTCTACAGATTTTGTATGGAGCATAACGAAACACTAATCCACATTCTCTATAATTGTGATGCACTCGCTCGCAAACAAAGTCACATCCTTGGAGGATCACTACTATACTTCGAGAAGGTGAAGCTGCTACCATCAAGACAGGTTGTGAGCTACATGATTCATGTAGGTCTTAAGAGCGAGCTATGATACACAGGAATGTTACAATAGACCTAATATGGTCGCAGTGACATAAGGCAGTGTTCCACAAACTTTTTTCTGTTCAAGATATACCTGCCAAATGAAGAAATTTTAGATGTACCGTAGAACGGGGCTACTTGTACTTTGATGTGTTACTTGAGCCCAGCACAAAAAAAAATATTTATATAGTGGTATCGATCGAAGTATCGTGACAATAAGTGTCACCTGTCAGGGAAACAATGAATCATGTCGATACCTTCATTATTGTAGACCAAATACAGATTTTTTTTTTTTTGTACTGGGCTCAGGTAACACATCAAAGTTCAAGTAGCCCCCTTCTAAGGTACACAAAAGAAAAAAATATAACTTATTTAATATTGATTTAGTAGATTATCGATAAAATTAAGAAAGGTGTGTTGAGATGGTTTGGACATGTGCAACGAATGAGTGACGAAAGAACGGTAAAACAAATTTATGAGGCGAATGTTAATGGGAAAAGAAGCAGAGGAAGACCGAGAAAAACGTGGCACGATCAGGTATGCCAAATACTTGAAAGTGGTCAGGTTAGGAGTCGTAACAATCGGCGGGTATGTATGAGGAGATGCATGAACGTGGAAGAGGCGAAGAATGTTTGCAAGGACAGAGTGGTGTGGCGCTCTATTCTCTCTGCCTACCCCTGCGGGGAAGCGGCGTGATGGTTAGTTAGTTAGTTAGTTAGCCTGCTTAACTGAGCGCAGGCAATCAAAATTTGTGAGTTGTAATTATCTTCACAAAACGAGACTTTTTTTCTGCGTTTTTTTGTGTGTATACATATTAGGTTAAAATCGTTAAAAACAATAAAAAATGTATTAAAAAAGAACTCCACCGACAAGACACACAAGGTGGTTTGGTGGGTCTCTGCAAAAAAAAATGTTCTAAATATGTAAAAATTGTGTTTAAATAAATATAGTATACAAATAAAAAAATTTAAAAAAAAAAATCACCAACTAATTGCCACGGTGTACCAGTGTGCTGCGGCACACACTTTGCAGAACACGGACATAAGGGATGCAAGATCCCTTGACCTCATATAAAAATATAAAAATAAAAAATTAACCTTCGCTATGCAGCTCATCGGGCCGCATCTCCATGCCTTGGTCCTTGGCGCAGACCTCCACGCACTTGCGCACGTCCAGGAAGTCGGGGAACCAGTGCGGGCGCGCGGCGGCCGAGGCGCGCACGGCGCTCACGAGGCGCGGCAGGCGCCCGCCGCACAGCGCCAGCCGCGACAGCCCGCGCACCTCGCGCGCCCGCCGCGCCTCGTCGCGCTCGCCCGTCAGCGAGCACAGCTTCCTGTAGATGCGCACCAGCCGGGACTTGTACCTGGTACCCACACAGACAATATCAACACATTGTTAGTGGGAATCACTTTTACATACTGCTAGTAGAGAGTGGAAGATGCTTATAAGCGTTCTATTTGCTTACTTTTAGCAGAGCCAGGACTTGTATCTGGTATTGTACTGACACAGACAATATTAACAATGTTTGCGGGAATCGCTTTTACATACAGTTAGTAGAGAGCGGAGAGCATTCTATTTAATATAAGTACGTAAATTTGAAAAACAACCATGCATGCGTTGTGCAGTTAACGGTGCTTCTATAGAAAACGACAATAAATGTGATGTGCAGCTTACGGATTAACACATTATGTTATTTATTTTTTTGGCATTCACTTTGTGGTAAGACATTTATTATAAACAAAAAACTTTTTGTTTTTTTACTATCAAACATTTATCAGATTCAAACACGTAGATGGAAGCATCTGTAGCTTCTGAAACTAGTTGTTAAAGTATAATACTGAAGTGGTAAAAAAACAAGTGTTATATTTATGATTCAAAACATTGTGTGCGGGAAATGCTTGAAAGCGTGTTTTACATACTGTTGGTAGAGAGCAAAAGATGCTCATAAGCGTTTTATTTGCTTACTTTTGGTATAGCGCAAAATGCCAAAAATCATTGTACAGATTAGATTTGAGTTTGCTGTTACTTGTGATTGGTATACGACCCTAATTAGTTTACTAATTAGGGTCGGGGTTGATGAAAAAACCACCCGACAAAAATATACACTATCTGCGGGCGGATTCGCGCGCAAAATAGAGATAAACATCTCTGAAAAGAATAAATAACATAAAACCATACTGTATACATCGATATGAGATCAAAAGATGCAGCGAAAGTCATGCGTAAAAATAACTTACACTCAATTTACGATAAGTCGAGTGAAAAGGTCAAATTACCCTTCCCGCCCAACACCACCAGACGAGTGAAATGGTAAAATTACCCTTCCCGCAGATAGTGTGTTTTAAGTTATATTATTTGATAAAGAATCACATTGATAAACAGTCAACCAGCTCACCTATCTGCCAGCAAGTAGGCCGAGTTTTCATCATCATCATCTCCGATTTCCCTCTCCTCTAGCTTATGGATAGCTTTATTGAGTTTCCTCATGGCCCTTTCCAGCTTCTTTATTCTCCCGGTCACCACGCTGTCTTCCGCGTCGTCTTCCTCCTCTTCTTCTTCCCCTTCCGAGGCGTCTCCTTCGTCATCCTCGTTCGTCTTGTCTCCCTTTCTTCTCTCCGAAGAGTTGTCTAAGAAAGAATTGAGATTACATTTTAAAAATTTATCAATTAAACATCTAGCCAGTAAAAGAATATTGAAGCATTCGAAATATGGTACAGTAAAACCTCAATATAACGGACTAATTAGGGGGGAGGGGAGGCTGTCCGTTAAAGCCGAAAGTCTGTTAGGTTTAAATAAAAAAAATTTAAAAATATGAACACTTATTTAGATGTAAATGAATAGTATAAAACACAAACAAAATTCTAATTATAATTTATATTTGAAGCACTAACTTTGTGATTTTTCATTTTATAATTAAAATGTAACTTTGTTTTAAAATCACTATAAATATTTTATTGTAACCTAAATATAATGTCTGGCCTACAGATTGGTATGAATCAAAGCATAATTTCACCCTTACATTTTTCCTCCTTCCTTTTATTTTTCACCCTTCGGACTTTGAGTTCATCCACCACGTCTTTGATGTACAGGAACAGGCTGTCCGGGTTGCGGGTCATGTCTCTTATCTTCTCCTCTATGTACTTGCTGAAGCTCCGGGACTCGGTAAAACTGGGATGCACGGACAAATAATAAGCCTTTACTTTTTTCTCAATGATCTTCTTCATGTCGTCGGACTGGTCTAACTTAAAACACAACTCGATAAACCTCTGGTACGTCTCGCCGATGGTCCGCTCCGCTTGATCAAGCCTCTTCTCAGGCGGACTGGAGACTTTTTCCTTTTTCTTCGGAGAGGTTTTGATAAATTCCTCCACTTTTAAAACGTCTTCTGGGTTTATGGTTATTTTAACCTCTACATTCTTTATTTCGACAGCAACCTTTTCCGGAGATTTTTCTCTCTTTGATAATATTACTTCCTCGATAGGTTTACCATCGATATCGGTTGATTTCTTCTCTGCGACTTTGTCTTCTTCACATTTTACTTTCTGTTCTTCGGTTTCAGAAGTTTTGACTGGCGAATCTAGGATTTCTATGCAACTTGACGAGGTCTTTATATTATTGATAACTGCATTAGTTTTGTTCTTTTTGGGTGTGTAAAAAGAAATGGGTGTTTTTGGATCATCTATACTAGATTCTTCGGCCAATGGATTGACGTCTTCGACGAAATCGACATCAGGAGAGACGGCGTCCGAATCTTTATCAGCGTTTTCAATCGAAGGACAATGAGGAGGGATTTCGATAGTTATTTCATTTTCTTTCATATCGTCATTTTTGTCAACCTTCTCCCCGGGGGTGAAATCAAACTCTACGGGTATTTCCGAGCCTATTTGGTTGGTAATATTGTATTCTTCGTCGTCGTCGTCGTCCAACTCTACCGTGGCTATCGTGCGGGGTTGGACATTGGGTAATTTCTTCTTGACGACAACGTTAGCCGGCGACACGGGGCGTTGCTTGAGCACGGGTTGCCCCGATGTCCTTTTGATGGTTATTCCTGCCGGCAACGCGCTGATTACTTTATCGGACATTCTCTTCACATTATTGGCTAGAGATCTGGTGCTGAGAATGAACGGCGTGGTGGTCGAGTGGTTTTGCGGCACCCTATTTTGCAGCCTCATGTTTGGTTGCGGGACGATCGGATACTGAACTTTTTGACCCTTGGGTGTATTTCTTTGAATGACTGGAAACACGTGCCCCAGTTTGGTTGGAGGGTGGGAAGACGTCATCCGTATGGGCATTGCCGTTCCCGACCCCCCACTATTTTGTCTAACATTATTGCCAAAAGGATTCGGGTTAGGGGCTTTTATTTTCATAAATGGGGCAACATTCTTGATTACATTTTTTCTCTGTAGCGTGACATTATTTACATGTACTGGCACTTGAAGATGTTGTTTTCCAAGGGGTTTTGCTGCAGGAGAAATCTGAAAAACAACATAGCTATTATTATAAAATGTCCAATTCGTAATGTAGTGGTCCACGAGGTTAGTAATTCTCTTTCAGATGGATTAACCTTTGCTAATAATTTTACTCTGCAAATGCATAAATTTCCTTAATCCCATCACAATAACTTTTTTGCTTGTTTTGAGATATCGATAAGAAAAAATTTTGGTAATCCCTATGGATTAAATTCAGTGTTTATTTACAGAGATTTCAAAACTCCAAAATTTTTTTTAATAAATTAGTAAATGTGTAGTTAAAAAACTAACCAGAAAAGAAAGGATACACTTTAACCCTTTGCGCTGGCGACAATATGTCGACATGGTAAATTCCCCAGTAAATCGGTTGGCGACCACATGTCGCCACTATGTACCGTTATGTTGTTTAAATAATAAAAGGCCGGGATACATACTAACGCAGGTTCAACTCTGTCACTGAAAACATTAGTAGATCAGTTGGTAGGGGACGTTTGGCAGATTCCAAGTAGGCCGTCTACTCCTTAAACTGAGGTCCGCCTGGATGGCAAACTACATGTTTTGTGTATAGGATCAAAGAGATACTGCGTGGTTTGCTCACGGAGGGACAAAAATTGGCAAAGAGACTTTTGAATTTTGTGACACTTGTCCTGGGCAGCGTAGGATGCATTTGGAAGATTGTTTTGTTTGATACCATACATTGAAACACCATAAAATTATAAAATAGTAACCAATTGTCATTATTTTTCTTAAATAAACCATTTTAAACACTTATCTATTGTTTTATTGTCAATTTGCATTGTACCCATTTCCAGTTTTTTTTTTTTTTTTTCTAAAATCAACTATTTTTGTTCAGATTTGCAAAAAAAAATACACTCGAGTTACTGGTACGTCATACAAAAAAGTCTCGAGTGCAAAGGGTTTAAACTATTACATACATATATATGCCGGTTTATTAATGTAACTATGAAAATAAAAACTTTCAAAATTGTATAAATGTCACTAACAAGTCAGTGTAAAGCTGTCAGTTTTCGAAGCCAAATATTCAAACTGATATTCCAAGTTCATATTAAAACTTTTTCGGGTTATTTTTCACACAAATACTAGACTAAACTTTAATTCTCCTAACAGCCTGTGCCATCAAACTTACCTTAGGTTTTTTATTGGCAGGTCCACTTTCTTCGTCCGAAGAATCTAAGGTTATCACATCGTCCGACATTTTGACACGAATGATGCCTTTAAGAAAAAAATACTTCTAAGGACAATTTTCTTTGAACAATATCGAAAATTCCATTAATTTTATAATAAACTTAAAAAAAACTCAATCAACAGGGTTCACGTAAAAGAAAACAACGTTCATGTTCGCAAAGAAACAAAACACCAACGCCACTAGAAACTCAAATTTTAGCAGTCTTGCGCAAATAGCTCTGAACGTAATATTGCCAGCGTAAAATATTTTCCTTATTTCATGGTATTTTTTCTTAGTTTACGGAAGTGTGCGCATAATGCAATGTATTATTTTGTTGGACTAAACTGTTCTTAAAAATAATCGTTTACTGTAAGAAATTATCTGTTGACCTTGTTTTTAACTCTTCTTAATCGTACTGTACTATTATGATTTGAAAATCGTAAGTAATATTCAACATTATCTCTATTGACACGAACTGTACCACCAGCGCACACCAGTATAAGTTAATGATGAATGTAGAAATCAAATTGTTCCAATAAACGTCGATGTTTTTAAATAACATAATGAAGTAGAATATAAAGTGTTTCGTGGTTAAATAGTTTTTATTGCTGGAACGTCTGTTAAGAAACATTTTGAGAAAATAACAATTTTCAAAGGAGTTCATGAAGGAGTTGTAAAATAAAAATGACTCATTTCATTCAACTTAACACGTTTGTTACGATAAATTTACAAGGAGTTTGTGAAGCAGACTTACTTCATTTACTCCCATTTTTTCAATGAAATGCACTGCAGGTAGTTTTAGGCACCGGGTGCATTCAATGTTAACCATTAAATAGGTACCCGCCTTAAAACAGAGAATTTTAATTTGTGAAGTATTGTTAAACTATTTTTTTTTATGGGGGTCTGGAAAATAATGAAAGGTTATTCTGCCGATTTTCCATTTTTTGTAATCTGCTAGCACACGAACGTTTTTGGCTTCGGAAATCCATACAAAACGTAAATGGTTAATTTATTACGAACAGAAAATATTTACAATTCAGAATGAGGATTTTATACAAACGGATTCCGAAAGTGTAAAACATTCATATTCTTGACGCCTATGTCATATAGCCTTTATAATTGACCGTAGAAAATAGCTGCTTTTATTTTTTAAAAACATATCTTTTGATTTAATATTTTCCCCACATAAGTACCTACCCACGCGCTTCTAAATTGTAATGCGAGTTATTTTTCTCATTTTGGTGATGTAAACATTATTGCTAGAAATGTGCAAACTTCAGATCGATTGTATTTTTTTTTCAGTCAATCGGCCATGTTTGTCGGGGTGAGTGGTGTTTGATGTGTTATCGCTGTCTACAACAAGAAAAATAAATGCAGTTTTTGTGAAATTAAATGTGTGTGCCATTGTGATTTGTGTTTAGTGCTGAAGTGAAGTGATAAAATCCTCAAAATGAGTTGGGGAACGGAGCTTTGGGTGAGTAATTAACAATTGTTTTAAAATTAAGTCTCGTCTCGGCAATCGGAGACTGTTAGATTGTGACTTCGTAACCGCTACGTCTTTTTGTCTTTCCTTATATGTGTGTGCACATTCTGATGGAAACCCGCGCTGAATTTTCCCTCCGGCGATATAACTGGTATTAAATAAATGTGCTGGAATGCATAGAATACGTGTCCTCTGCATATCGTCTTCCTCCTCGTCCCGTCTGTCATTTGTTTGTCACGAAATCCACCCTTTATGAAAATTCGAGACTTGTTGACAGGTGCGCTTTTGTCCACACAGTTTACCGTCAGGTCACATGTCTCAGGTGTACATTTTATAAATATTTTAAATATTATATTCGCTCTAACGAGAGCTTGATGTTTACATTTTGTTGTTTTGGTTGGCTTTGAATCGCTTGTGTGTGACATTAATGGTGGGAAAAAAAATTACATTAATGTATCTTCAAAATCTGCCTTCATCTCATCTTAAAATAACGTCTAATAGCAGTATCGCATTACAAATTAATTGAAAAAATACAAAAAAGCCAACACCCTGTATTGAAATAACAGTGGCAGTGAAGCTGCAAAGTGACGTCATTTTCTTTACTTAAATTGTCTCGAGTAATTTGTCGTAATTTTTTTTTTCCAGCTTATAACATATGCGTTTATTTTTTTAATGTGACGCGTTAAATACGACTCATGTATTCAAAGTTTTATCCGCACGCATGCAATGAAATAAATAATATTTACATTCAATTTCAAACAAATATCGATATATGTCGAGAGATAAGTAAGTAGGTAAGATTATTTAAAATGTTGTCATCATTTTTCCATTGTTCGTGGCTAATGAATTTGCGAATTCTTTTTTTTAAGCGGGTAGGTACCTAACTAAATAGATATGTGTTTGTCTGGCCTCAAACGAGAGGTACAAAGCCGGTTTGCGTCGCGTTTCGCCAAACGTATTGATTTTTATTATTAATCCTCCTGTAAAACCAGTTTTATTTAGCAATGGAGGAAACGTACTCAGTTCTGGGCTATTTTGCCCTCCCTGAATTCCTGGAAAGGCCAGGTATAGATAAATATTCAATGTATTTTTATATCATTATACCTGCGGCGAAATATTTTTACCTTTATTTCTGTCAGTATTATTCACGTGCATATAGAGATAGGTTTTAACTTCGTGTTGACCTCTGTAGAAAATAATGGAAACTAAGGGAAAAGGAGTATGTTTAAAAGCCACGAAATGATAAGGAAAATAACCTTTCTGAGAAATACAAATATAAATAAAAAAACTCAAAAGTATAAATAAGAATCACAAGAACCGATTTGACGAAAATCATTTCTGAAGATCATCGAACAGCCATAAAAATACGTTATAAATCATGATAATAAGTTAATTTTATCAGTGTATAGTTTTGTAGATATGAATAAATTTGTGTTTTTATTTTTTAATGAATTTTAATTACCACAATTGAGGGTCTATATTTGTACACAAAATAAATTTACACCATTGGCGTATTTCTTATGGTACACCTATATAAATCTGCATAATTAAGTAAATTTTCGTTTATTTACATTTTATATCTGTGCAACGTGCAATAATTTATTATGAGTTTTATTATTATTGATTAGGGATGTTCGGACCTCTAAGTATGTTATTACAACCAACCCCGTATTATTCTTTTCGTACAATATACCGATTCGACTTGCGATATGACCGCTCTGCATAATTATTTTGCAGTTTTCTTTTTCACGACCGAATGCATTCGACTTTCACCCAATCGTGAATCATGAAATATATCAATATAATATATTTTCCACGAATTAAACATCACACTCGAATAATCACTGTAGTTGAAAAATAATCAAATACGAAATGAAGGCATTTGGGGAAATATTCTATGAATTCAAATTGGAAAGTTAGAAATTTCTAATAATAGTTTTCTTATCATTTAAATACATTTTTTAAATACCGTAATTATTGCCAATTATATATTTTTATTCCTCTGCCTATCTTTTTTACTTTATTTTAAAATTCAAGTTTATGGGAATAAAAAAATATCAAATTTGATGTATAATAGATGATATACAGCGTGCTACAAAATTAATCACCCCGTCGGAAGATGTTAAAATTTTTGCAAATGTTGTCGTACATAAATCATATTTAATATTTGTGAACTAGACAGCTGCAGTATACAAACAAATTAATAAAACGGGCACAAATGTGTATTAACACTCGCTATGGGCGCACCATACATTTTAGTGTATCGTTCTAAATCCACCCATTATTTGTATACTCATTTCAGAACACCACTGTTTCGTCGCGGTATTAATAATTCGTAATTAAATATCAAAGGGGTCGATTGACGATCCCGTGTGACGTCATCTTGATGCATGTATTTTTAATTTGTCAACTGTGAATCATTTTCCATTTTTTTTAAGGAATGTGTACGTATACCTAACTGTTCACATGAATTTTATATCAAGTCGTTAAGGCTTAGAATGCGATCGGCATCGCTCAGGGCTGCACGTGTCTTCACGCTCAATTTTTTTAAATAATATATATTGTTTTTTTTTAGTATTTTTTTTAGAATAAACATATATTAAAAATTATTTTGACACTTTTTTTAAACTCCTTACCTTCAATTACTCTTTTTTTTTTACAAAACCATATATTTATTTCGAAGAAAAACTTATTTTTTCAATACAAAAACCGTATTATGAAAAAAATAGATAAAATGTTGCCTGAATTTAGAAAAAAATAAGTTGCGACTTATCAAATACTAGGCCTAAATGAAATCAATTTGTGGTGTATAAAAATAATTAAAATTTTGAAAATATTTTAAATAAAGTACCTACCCACCTGTATTAAATTATTTTATTCTTCAGGTGCCTGCCTCTGTGATAAAAATCCACTTATTCACAGTGGGCCCGGATTATCCTTTCCTGTTTTTTGTACCCGAAACCTTTTGTTCGGGCACCTGTATTTAATGCAGAACCTTCTGGAATTTACCTGTCGGAGTTTTCCCTTTTCTAAACCCCGATTTTATGAATTATGAATACATAAATTATCATTATTCCCAGCCTTTTCTCTCTGCTACCAAATAAATCGATAAATAAAATAAAAAATATAATTGAATACGTGTTTTCTCTCTTATATTTAATTAAATTCTTATCTTAAATGTTATTTTAACCTTCCACCCTGTTATTAAGCCGGCCTTGTTTTTAAATATTATTTTTAATTTCTAGTTGGTAAAGTCGTTCGAATGTAAATCAATCATTGATTAACTTTTAATCGATGTTTTGTGACCGATATAATTTTGAACTTTGAATACGACTTTATGGTTTTTATTTTCCATGGACAATGTTGTCAACAAAGATCTCTTGTACCCCGAGGCTTGTTTGATTATGCTTTAAATATTTTTAGTTTTCTACGTTTACAAGCTCTTAGATTACCTTTACAAGCCTTATCTTTAGAAGTTTCGTGAGTTTTTTTGTTTTTTTTTTTTATATGGCAATGGTATTTGTTCCCTTTACAGGTTTTAAACATGTGACGAAAAGTATTATACAAAAAGAAATTGACCAGATGTTTGCATCTTTATTTAAAATCATCCATCTACAATCTATGTGAATAAAAAAATTATGTTGGTTTATTCAAAAGCTCGAATCTCCTAATTTTATGCACCGATTGTGTGATATAATGCGATGGTAATTAACTTTTTTTTGTTTACACTAGCTGTTGCTGTGGCTCAGTCTGGTTAAATGGAAAACAAAAGAAAAAGAATCCGAAATGTTTAATTTCACAGAACCAAACAATATATCCATACAAAAAAAATTGAAGTATTGAAAAGTGACAAAAAGTACTCTGTCTGCCGCGACGTATGTTTAATATGTATTGATGTTATATTTAACAGATGGCGCTGCCATGCGGATAAAAAAGCTGTTTAAAAATATGATTTTACCTGTTACAGGTATTGTACATACAAACACGCTCGTATTCCAGTTCAACGTTGCGTCACTCGAAAGTTACTCACCGATTGCTTTGAAATTCTGACGCAATTTTTTTAAATGTATTTTTCAAAATGACTGACTATCGGAGATTTAAGATTTTGAACAAATGAACTTATTTATTAATATATACTGATAATAGCTAATTATTTCATTTCGACACAATCATGATGTGCCACGAGAGAGATCAAGGTATACATATTGTTGATTACAATTATCATCTCGCGGCACTTTGAGTGGATTCGTAATTACTCATTTTCTATTAATACTATTGCAGCACCGACTTTCGAAACACTCAATAAAATGTTTATCGCAATACATATAAATAATACTTGGGTGAGGTTACGAACACATTTCCTTGATCCGTGACCCTACGACCGATATCGAACATAATATATTACACGCATCGAAATACTTTTCAGTACTTTTTGTTGCAAAATAAAATACAAAGGTCCCATTCTAGTATCAGATTGCCATAAATATCATTATAATGTATTTAGTTGTGTTGTAATTATTTAGGAATTATTAAGGCAATATTAAGAAGAATGAAGAAAAATGTGCGACAAAACGATGTATGATAGATGTTTGAATAGTGAAATAAGGAAGGAATGCAAAGCTGAGATAAGCATTATCGATAAAATTAAGAAAGGTGTGTTGAGATGGTTTGGACATGTAGAACGAATGAATGAGGAAAGAACGGTAAAAAAATTTATGAGGCTAACGTAATTGGAAAAAGGAGCAAAGGAAGGCCGAGAAAAACATGGCACGATCAGGTATGCCAAATACTTGAAAGTGGTCAGGTTAGAAGTCGTAATAATCGGCGGGTATGTATGAGGAGATGCATGAACGTGGAAGAGGAGAAGAATGTTTGCAAAGACAGAGTGGTGTGGCGTTCTAATCTCTCTGCCTACCCCTGCGGGGAAGCGGCGTGATGGTTAGTTAGTTAGTTAAGGCAATATTAACCCTTTGAACGCGTGAAGCAAAAAATAAAAGTTGATTTGAAAAATGCGAATATTCCATAAAAAATAAAATTCCTTTTATTTCCTTTTATTTGTTTAAGCCATGGACTATAGTTGATTTATGCGTCCAAAGGAGAAAAAAATCGGGCTACCTAAGTCGATTTACGCGTCCAAAGGGTTAATATAAGTGATTTTTACACTAAAATGCTTATTTAATATTACCCTGGTCCATGAAGCGCAGGAGTGATCGCCTTGCCTTCGTATAAGTAAGGATCAAGATAACACTGCGTCAATATGATGCAGTGCCCTATGCACTATTGGGTGCGGATAAGGGTTAGAAGAATTGTAACAGTACCTCATCCAAATGCTATATTTTTTTCTCAACATAAGTACTTACGTCTTTTTCAGAGATATGCTGCCTTAAATTAGGCTCTATGAGTTTGTCACGTTTAGAGTGTAAATATATACCAATATGTGTTTTCACCCCACCCTGGGAATTCAACCCGGGACCTAAACGCGGTTACCATTACACTACGGAGGCGGACTGTTACAATATATCATTTTAATGGATTATTCATATAATCATTGTTATATTTCATACTGAAAACATAATCCTACTCTCATTGATTTAATTTTTTATTTTTTTGGCGTTTTAACTACTCGTTTTTGGCTAATGAAACACCGACATGATTTAAAACTGCTCTCAAAAAATTAAGTAATCCAAATACGTTTAAGTTTAAGAAATAAATCAAACTAATCAGAATGGAGACTACGTGGGCGCTCAATCGGCATTTAAGTCGACCTAATTATTTGTTTATTGGCAACACTATTAGAGACTAGAATCCAGGACAATCAAGCATGCTACAGTGCCAACGTAAAGAATTGCAAAACTTTTTAATTTGTTTGTGAACACCTAGTTTAAAATCTCTCTCGTGTGTGGCAAAGGACTTCAAATGCTAATTTTAATACGTTAATAAGATGTTAAATATTCGATACTAGACGATCGAATTATTAATAAAAAAATGACTCGACTACGAAACTGGCGTCACGGTTTCGATTCCTGACAATTGCAAAATAAATTCAAGGATCTATTTTCAATTGGTCTGGGTATGTGTGATGTGTTTTTCACATTTACTTTCCCTATCCTTATTACCTTACCTGTAGACGATCGTTTAAAGCAGTGTTCCGCAAACTTTTTCTATTACCTACCAATTTAAGAAATTTCAGAGGTGCATATTTACCATATTATGGTAACATATTTAACTTATTTTTAATGCGAAATGTGAGCCTACTTAACTGCGCACAGGCAGTAAAAATTTGGAGCAATTGTGTTATTTTCACAAAACTAGACTTTTCCGCGGCACACCAACTAATCACCAGTGTGCCGCGGCACACACTTTGCGGAACAATGCTTTAAAGAGACATTGTGGATTATTCCTTTAAGGGGATATTCGCTATCACAGAATTCATTCCACCGGAGAGAGACATGTCTGTTCACGCCCAATTTTTTTTAAAGAATGGATATTGGATATTTTTTAGTTTTTTAGAATGTATATAGATTTCAATTTTTTATTTTATTTTTAAAAGCATATAATTATTTAGAAGAAAAACTTATTTTTCAATGCAAAACGGTGTTTTAAGAAAAAAATCATGTTACGACTTACGAAAAGTGGACCTTAAAAAATGAATATAAATTGTTTTAATATTTTCGCTGAGCGTATGTTTTGTCACGTATAAGCCGATGGCGCTTCTATGTAGTGGCGAATGGTCCGATTTGGGTTGGCGGCCTCTCGGGACCATTTTTCTCTATTTATATCCGGGGGATTCCTCTTGGAGCGGCGCCAGCACCCACTGACACACTCGAACGGGACTGTTTACTTATTTATTTAAACTTCACGTACAGAAGAAATAAGCACATTGGCGGGCTCATTGCTAAAAAGCAATGTCTTACAACCAACCAAAAACAGACAAGTGATATTGGTCAAAACGTTTGATACAGTAGAGTCTCAATTATCCGACCTAAACCGGCCGCGGCAAGGTCGGATAACACGGAAAATGATAAAAACAACATTGAAAATGTGCTGATTTTATTTGCACATGGAAAACTTTTCAAATATGTACATGTAACATAACTGAATGTAACAAACTAAAACATCAAAATGCACTTACAGCAAAGTAATACCATAAAACACGTTTTACAGTAGGTACATACTCGCATACAATGCAGTGAACTACGAAACTAAATTTAAGCTTGGGTAAAAAAGTCCGTGGTTGTCTTTTTTTACCCGCTGATTGTCGTTTTCTGGCCGCCAAATCTCGAATATACGTATTTATCTTGAATATAATGCGTGCAGTCAGGTAAAGGAAAGAGGCATTGGCCCTGTAGGTCTGATAACTCGCAAGGTCGGATAACCGAGATTCTACTGTACCATATTTAGCTGTTCGCAATCAGGGGTAGATAATACTTGAACATTCAAATAAAACATGCATTACAAATTGATGATAATAAGGAAGGCAAAGGAAAAGGGGAGTTTAGGGAAGGAGGTAGACAGAAGAACTAAAAGAGGTTTCATATCATTATCATCATCATCCTATTATTATTATTATCCATGTCTTTATAAGCGCCCTTGAGGTAGTATTTTACGAAAATGGCGCTATAAAAATTATCCAAGTTATTATTATTATTATTTGATGGACAGTTAGGAATCTAATGATAGATAGTGATGTCTCAGACGTTTCTTAAAAGTTATTATTATTATTTATTTACCTCTCGCACACCGCCTCGCCCGCTGACGATGCCTCTCAACTTCCAATGGTCCGGAAGACCATTGTGTTCTCGGCATTATGATGGAGCTGGCGCGTGTCAATATTTATACACGTGTTTCGTGATGAACGCGCGCGATTTTTCACGAATTTTATACAATTTCCCGCGTTACCCGAAAAAAGGGATACAAGTATTGTATTGAGCGGCGGCGTAAATAGGGGCTACTCTAACTCTAAATTAATGTGTAACTAAATATGTATACGTATCGCTGATTAAATGCCAAAGGGCCACAACGCAAAAAAAATTAAACTCTTTATCTATCTTCAACATTTTCATATTCGAAAGACACCCATGATTCTAGCGATAGAAATGGACTTTTATGGAATAAAGAGTTTTATTTTTTTGCGTTGTGGCCCTTTGGCATTTAAGGATCGATAAATGCTTTAAGGCCCAGTATTCGATAATCTGTAACTAAATATTTATGTAAACATTATACAAATATTCTTTAAGTTAATTCAGTATTCGATAAGTCGCAACTTAATTATCTTCAAACACAGGTAATATTTTTGATGTGAATTTTTTACTTAAAATATTGTTTTTATATTTAAAATACGTATAAGTTTTAAGAAATAAATATGTACATGGTTTTGAAAAGAAAAAAGTAATTATGGCAAGGAAGGAGTTTAAAAAATTATAAATAATATTTATACGCCAAATTCCAATACATTCTAAAAAATCTGTGCGGACAACACGTGTGGCTTCTCGCCCAGCCGGTTACGTACTGACTTTGCACATTTGAGAGTATACCCTCAAACTTTTATAATTTGACCAGTTATTTTATTTACAGTTTGATACACAGACTTCCATATTCTTCTTCAACTACGCTGAGATGTCATGATACTATACGAGTATTTATACGGTTTTTAAATATCTTGTATTCTGTAAGCAGTCCGTTATATTTCACTCTCTCTCGCTGCTCGCTGATAGTGTATGAAGGAGACGTGCATTTACCAGTGTTTACTATTTGTTATTTTATTATTACTCTATTAGTGTATTCATTAGTGTATTTTTATATTTGATATTGTATATATGTATTATGTTAAAGGCTTTAGCCGTTCAATAAATAAATATGGGTTATTTGATTCACAAGACATTTAAATGATATTTTCTTTTCCTATACACAATGTCCCGCCAGTATTTTGTCAACTTTCAGACCTAATATCTCGCTTTGTACTGTGAATTCCGAGTGCGGTTAGATTCGACGATAGCATGTAATTACTTTTTAAGCCTACGACGAGGCCTTAATGAGTCTCGAGTGATGCTTTTTTTTATACTGTGAATAGAGCTACACGCCTCTACCGGCATTGTGCCCCATCCTAAATTGGTGTGTCTGCTGTTGAAACACCATAGACGACCTGGTCTTTACACGTCTAATGGGGCACTTTCTACCGCCTGCGCTTCTGCAACTAGATCAGTGTTGCTGCCCTATTCAAATTTGTAGTCGAACCTAAACCAGTCGACATATTTGTCGACGCGTCTTTCTAAAATCTCTGGACATTCATTTATCAAAGCCAGTGTCAAAAGTAACATTGTAGTCAATCAATCAATCAATCGAACCCTTATCCGCACCCCAATGGTGCATAGGGCACTGCATCATATAAACGCTGTGTTATCATGATCGTTAACACATGAAGGAAAGGTGATCAGCCCTCAGCTTCAGGTACCAGTCCAGGGTAATATTGAATAAATATTACAGTGAAAAAAAGCACCTATATTTATTCGATCCCCCCCTGGGAATCGAACCCGGGACCTCCAGAACGTTAGCCGAGCGTGCTAACCATTACACTACGGAGGCGGACAAACATTATAGTACTTAAGAATAACTAGCCATCATGCCGCTTCCCTGGAGGGGTACGTAGATAAGTAATGTATTTCTAGGAAAACTTGGCATGATCAAGTATTTTAATACTTGATAGTAGTCAGGTCAGAAGTCGGAATAATCGGCGGGTATGGTGTGGCGTTCTATCATCTCTGCTTACTCCTGCGGAAGTGGCTTGGTGGTTGGTTAGATTATAAGGATTTTTTAAATATAAAGTTCTGTCTTCTTCTTTTCTTCTTCATCTTGTTGTAGGCCTTATGGCCTGTTTTTAAGAGGGATAGCCTCCTGCGATGTCGATTCCCAGCTATCGACCGATTTTTTGGTGGTCTGCCCGGGAGTCGTCTACCATGGGGTTGGCCGTACAATGCGATGTGGGGGAGTCTGGTTGGTTCCATTCTCCTCACATGCGCATACTATTGTCTCCTTCGTTGCCTTCCCCATTTAACGACATCTTCGATCTCGCACATTTCCCTGATCCTGGCATTTCTTAAGTTTTGTACTGATATTTATTAGTGAAACTGCATTTTATATTAAATAAAATGATAGCAATATGGCTTTCTACGGTTTGATGATGTCGGTGACGACGAAACCCCGTCCCTGGTCAAGTAAAACAAGAGTGAAAAAATCCTTGTTTCATTACACATATCGTAGTCGTACAGGAGAAAGTGGCCAACTAACAAAACGTAAAATGTTCAGGAGGGTCATTTAACCGTTTTTACACTTATCGCTCACTCCTTTCAACAACGTCATAAATCAAAAATCGTCAATTTTCAGTTATGCATGTTTTCGGAATCTCCAGAAAATGTACTATATCCCAGCAAAAGCGGCATATTTTTAACTTAATATTTACCGGCTACAGGGCAGAAAGTGTTGTTTTTGCATTTTGAAGAAAAGGTATTGTTTAATATTTTTTTTAAATGGTAAATATTTTTCAAATTGAGAAAAAACATTCAGGTTTTACCTAAAAACTGTTGCACGGTAAAAAATTCATTAAATGGCTTGAAATTAATTTAGAATACATTGTATTATATTTTTAAACTTTAAAAACGATCTCCTGAAAAATCAATTTTTTTTTATTAATGACGTTGTTGAAAGGAGTGAGCGTTATGTCATCAATGCAGTTATTCATTTGAACAAGTCAATTTATTATACTTCCAAGTTTAAAATCGCTTTGGGATTTTTCCAGGCCAACATTAAGCTAGTAAGATGTCAAATAGTCAATAATCACGTTTTCGTAAAAAATGCACTCCGTCATTTTCTCCTGTGTGAGGACGATATAAACGTATTATGCTTGTTCTTGGTTTCCCTTGGCAGTTCGTTGACTCGTAATTCTGTAGAAAATGCGTCGCCGCAAAACTGTCGTGATCTTGATTCGGGACGTCACGTTCCGGTACACCCACAAGGGAGCTCGGGAGCAGCAATCCCATTCCAGAGTGTCTTCTCTGGAAGATCGCCAGAAAAATATAGCTGACGTTGCGTTGGCGAACGAATGTCAAACACAGCACACCAATTGCATAATATTGTTCGCGCAACGCATGCTGCGAGTGACGACACATTATTTTATTTATTTATTTATTTATTTCATCATAACTAACTAGCTAATAAATAACCATCGCGCCGCTTCCCCACAGGGGTAAGCAGAGTAAATAGAACACCACACAGCTCTGTCTTTGCTAACATTCTTCGCCTCTTCCACGCTCATTGATACCCGCCGATTATTCTGACTCATGTATCCTATCAAGTATTATAAAATAGTATTGCTGGGAACAAAGTGAATGGTGCACTGAAATCAGTTATAGCAAATAAAAACCTATCAGCGGAAGCTAAACTGGCAGTGCACAACGGAGTCCTGGTTCCAACTCTAATGTATGGAAGTGAAACATGGAGTTGGCAAAAGAAGGATGAAAGTAGACTGAATGCAGTCGAAATGCGATCTCTCAGAAGAATGTGCGACAAAACGATGTATGATAGATGTGCGAATAGTGAAATAAGGAAGGAATGCAAAGCTGAGACAAGCATTATCGATAAAATTAAGAAAGGTGTGTTGAGATGGTTTGGACATGTGGAACGAATGAGTGAGGAAAGAACGGTAAAACAAATTTATGAGGCGAATGTTAGTGAGAAAAAAACCGGGGGAAGACCGAGAAAAACATGGCACGATCAGGTATGCCAAATACTTGAAAGTGGTCAGGTTAGGAGTCGTAACAATCGGCGGGTATGTATGAGGAGATGCATGAACGTGGAAGAGGCGAAGAATGTTTGCAAGGACAGGGTGGTGTGGCGCTCTATTCTCTCTGCCTACCCCTGCGGGGAAGCGGCGTGATGGTTAGTTAGTTAGTTAGTTAAAAAATTTAGTAAATAAGTATGTACTATTTGAGTTACAAGTTCAAAAGAAGAAGCAACTTTGATCTGTTTTTAAATAAATAATTTAGGCTAAATTTGAAATCGAAACAAATTAAGATTATTAGTCTCTATCGTATAGTCTTTGTAACTATCTAACTAACTAACCAACACGGAGCTTCCCCGCAGGGGTAGGCAGAGAGAATAGAACGCCACACTACTCTGTTTTTGCAAACGTTCCTCGCCTCTTCCACGTTCGTGCATCTCCTCATACACACCCGCCGATTGTTTCGACTCCTAACCTGACCACTTTCAAGTATTTGACATACTTGATCGTGCCAAGTTTTTCTCGGTCTTCCTCTGCTCCCTTTTCCAATTACATTCGCCTGGTAAATTTGTTTTACCGTTCTTTCCTTACTCATCCGCGCTACATGTCCAAACCATCTCAACACACCTTTCTTCTTAATTTCATCGATAATGCTTGTCTCAGCTTTGCATTCATTCCTTATTTCACTATTCGAACATCTATCATGCATCGTTTTGTCGCACATTTATCTGAGACTCATTCAGTCTACTTTCATTCTTCTTTTGCCAACTCCATGTTTCACTTCCATACATTAGGGTCGGAACCAGGACTCCGTCTATAGTCTTTGTGGAATGAATTAAACACAGTTTAGGAGCTATGATTTTTTTATTATTTTGTAACATGTATTTTTAGTTGGCAAATCCCATAAAACGTGCACAAAATTGATGTGAGCAATCATAATTTTTTTCCTAATACGTTCGGAGTTCATCTCCATAACGGGTATGTAAACAAAGATATTACCCAACAATGAGCCGCGTTTTCTATGGTCCCAATTGATTTTTATGGTGCGATTGTTTTGCCAGCAAAGTCATTATCGCGAAATCAACGACTTTGGCAGCTGGACCAGCAATAAAACTCATCTCGATGAAGTCTTCTCCGGCTATCCGTTTCTGCGAGACAGAACACGCGTAATGCGGACTACGGAGGCGGCATAACAACCCAATCAGCGGACCGACACTTCCACGCCGACTTCGGGTTGCGTAATATCGCTCACTCCTTTCAACAACGTCATAAATATCAAAAAAACTTGATTTTTCAGGAGATCGTTTTGAAAGTTTAAAAATATAATAAAATGTATTAAAAATAACTTTTTACTATACTGTGCACCAGATCTTTTTAGGTAAAACTTGAATGCTTTTTTTCCATTTGAAAAATATTTAGTACATTTAAAAAAATAATTAAACAATACTTTTTGTTCAAAATGCAAAAACAACTATTTTGCTCTGTAGCGGGTAAATATTAAGTTAAAGGTGTGCCACTTTTGCTGGGATATAGTACCTACATTTTCCGGGCATTCCGAAAACATGCACAACTGAAAATTTACGATTTTTGATATATGACGTTGTTGAAAGGAGTGAGCGATATGTTATAATATCGTTTCAAAAATTCGTTGATATTTCAATATGACGAAACACCTCCTTACTTTTATTTATTTATTTATTTATTTTTGCCCATTTTTTTCCACCCTGCTCCTAAATACAAGGTCATGCCACGGGTAAGGGATTATTACACATTTACTATTGTGCTTTCAAGGATACATTGTGTGGGAAAAAAGAGAGACTTTTATTTATTTACAAGCTTATTCTAAGCTTTCAAAGAGACACGATGATGCCTCCGAAAAAAAATATTTAAAGCTCACCTATTTCCTTTTATGATTTTTTTTTAAGTTTTACCTTTTTTTCGTCCTAGTTAAGGTTAAAATTGTTCATAATAATGTCAAATGCAACGTAACTTATTTTAAACATATTACATACATAAGTCATATATATAATATTCCCGATGAGTAATTTCCATTGCTTATTTTGGGACATGAGATTAAGGTAAACAAGACTGAAAAACAATAAGAAAACACAGGGCAAAATATAAAGTATGAAGCAATAAAATGTACAGTGAATAAGTATATTTCATGCGAGGGTCCGATACCTTGCGGGAAACCCGCCTGGCACAGGGCGGGTGTAAACTGTGCACCTTCGATTTAAGCTTAGACTATGATGTTCTCTGCGTTAATCTAACCATGATGTTTGTGTGAAAGCACTAAAATAAAGAATTGATATGAAGTCAAGGTCCCGTAAAAAGCCAAGTATATTTCAACAAACATAACGTAAGAAGCATGTTTAAAGGGAAAAAATGAGAAATATATAATTAATCACTAACACGAATGTCTTTCCATGAAGTATTTTTTCAGTTCATTCATTTTGGATCCCTGACTGGGTTCTTTTTCACATATCGCTCACTCCTTTCAAGAACGTCATAAATCAAAAAACTTGATTTTTCAGGAGAATGTTTTTAAAGTTTAAAAATATAATACAATTTATTAAAAATATATATCAAGCCACTTATTTAACTTTTTATTGTGCAATAGATCTTTTTAGGTAAAACCTGAATATTTTTGTCCATTTGAAAAATATTTAGTAAATTTTAAAAAAATATTAAATAATACCTTTTCTTCAAAATGCAAAAATAACACTTTCTGCCCTGTAGCGGGTAAATATTAAGTTAAAAATATGCCGCTTTTGCTGGGATATAGTACATTTTCTGGGCATTACGAAAACATGCACAACTCAAAATTGACGATTTTTGATTTATGACGTTCTTGAAAGGAGTGAGCGATATGTCAGGCAGCTGGGTAATTTGTGTACAGGCAATATATTGCACGGACCTTACTCCAAACTTAGTTGTGTCTATCGGCTCCGCGTATATTCTTTTATGTCCTCGTGTATTATGACGATGAATTTTTCTGTTCAAATCGGTCTGGCGTTGCTGTGAGTCATATTGTAATATGTTATGATATCGTTTCGAAAACCCGTTGATATTTCGGTGTCACGTAACGCCTCCGTAGTTTTGACGGTGTGTGCAATGCACCACGCGCCTCAAACTAGCGGCCAAAAACTATAATCAGTCCGGTAAGTATTCTGACCGAATGATACGGTTGCACCAGTGCCTACCTACTTGGTCGGTTCTCTCGGTAATTGCGAATTATTACCGCTCGTTTCACGGAAAATGTAATCGGATAAATCGGCTTTGTCAGTTAGGTTTTTTTTCATTTCGTGAGTCGTGATTATCTAACCTTTCCCGGCTTTATTTCGAGTGTTGGATTCGTAAATTTCGCCTTTCTACCGCGAACTTTTTACAGAGAAATTCATCATTATAATACACGAGACTATAATGAAGTACATGTGTAGCTGATAAACACAACTAAGTTTGGAGTAAGGTCCTTGCAAAATGTACACACACACACACACACACACACTCACACACTCTCACACACAATCTCACACACATACACACACACACACACACACTCACACACTCACACACTCACCCCAACCAACATAACTTTCATAAGAATAGCATTATCGGAAGATTTTTTTAATTGGCCATAGTTTTGTTAATTAATATTGTATAATATATTGTTTTGGCTGTAAAAATCCCAAATAAAAAAAAAAATAATAATAATAATAAAAATTATAAAATGACTTGCAAATTTATAAATATTTTTCTGTACTCGTCGAATATCACTCTCCGTTCTAATTATTTTCGTTTACAAATAATTAATTCCCACACAGAAATTCACTTTCTCACACTTTCGTCGGTCTCGAGTATCATCTCTCAAAATCGCGGTGCGTTTTCACAACCGTCTTCTCATTTTCGGTTGTATAAGTATCTAAAAGTTTTTTTTTCTCACGTTGGCGGATGCGCGAATCGTTTGAATATCAAATCAATTGTCGAGCGGGACAATCACCGCCTGGACTTATAGAAAATGGAAGAGAATGAAGAACAAACTCTAAACAAGGTTCCTATATTTCTTCTTCTACTTATCGCCTTTGTGGACTGCTAGGGTCAGCTCTCCTCGTCCTCAGGTTGTAGGTCCTTCTGTCATGGACAACGTCACCTAGGCCATTGTTCCGCAAAGTGTGTGCCGCGGCGCAGTGGTGTACCGTGGTGTCTATCTAATCTATTAATTTATTTGTGAAAAGAACACAATTGGCTCCAAATTTTGATTGCCTGTGGTCAGTTAAGTAGGCTTACATTTCGCATTAAACGTAATATGTTAAATATGTTACCATAATATGGTAAATATGCATCTCTGAAATTTCTTAATTTGGTAGGTGTACCTTGAATAGAAAAAGTTTGCGGAACACTGACCTAAGTCATGTCTTCAAACCATGTTTTCTCTTTGCGGCATCCATGAACTTTTTGGTCTTCCTCTAGATACCTTTCTAGGTTCCTATATTTATCGTTCAACAAAATCGATCAACGATGAATCTGGGATCTCAACATGTTTTACTCGACATTGTCAGCACTGAGATCGCGTACATAGTAAGTCGATATTCACATCGTGTTGTGTCCCAATTTTCACATAATTTGTTTTGGACTTGAGCTTTGTTCTTTCCCTTTTCCCCGTTTCCTCCCTCCCGTCCCTCTTCCAGGTATTTATTTTAAATTACAATTGTGAAATTTTGTAACTGGAATGTTACAAATACCTGTTTTTTGTCACTCATTAATGTAAATGTATTTGTGTAACTGTTCTGTAAAATCGCAAAAAAAATAAAAGAGGGGCTGCTGTGACGTATGGCGTAGGATCCGTTTGTCGGATCCGCATCAGTGCCGGCATCCGACATATAGGCCCCATTATCCGCCATATTTCACGACGGGCAAACAAACAAAGAGCAGGAATTCACAACAGATTTGTGGCTATTTTAGGTTTCCTCCGCCCGAATCTGCTACGTCCGCCTTGGACGCGCTCGTCTTGTTTCTGGAAAGCATTCTAGTTTATCTATACGATCTCATATAAGTGATCAGGTAACTCGAGTAGTAATGGTACTGACGTTGCACAATATCAAATATCCCAAACAATTTCAATCCTATGAAGTTCTCCCTCAAGACATCGGTTATAAATAATTGCTAGAAAATTAACAACAACAAAAATCTCTCATTGTTGGATGGGGAGGAGCATACAACAAAGCATTAAGCTTTGCCAAAATAGGTCTGAGAACAATTATCAAAGCTATTTTTTTTAAAGTATCCGACAAAAACATTACCTACTTTCAAAATTTCCCAATGTAGAAAATATTTTTGAAAAATAGCAATTATTTCACCCCAAGCAATTCAATTTCAACAAAATTTTGAATAAAAACATATTTTTGAATCAATATTTTGATAACCTCCCTTCAAAAAAGCCTGTTACACATGAAAACACAAAAAAAAATATACGAAGAAAAATGACTAATAAAGTACTTTTCTTTCATGTAAGTTCCTCTCCAAGCACAAGAGCTTAGTCTCTTTTTTTGAGAGGCACAGCGTAACTTGTATAAGATATACCAAAAGTAGAAATCTATAACTGATGAATTAAATTGCAATATTTTTTGTTGCTGTATTAAACAAATAAAAAAATGCAAATGAGTACTTAAAAATCCCTTGTATTTAACACAATAAATATTGTTGCTACTGATCAATTTTCAAAAGGCATTTTCGACTTCGCTAAGCCATTTTTTTATCTCTCGCTGGCCCAATTTGTAATTTGAAGTTAACGACCGCGTGAGAGTAAGCTTTTTTTAAATCTTTAATCGATACTGAGAGTGTATTAAATGATTTGCTGCGCTAATGCTGTCTTCGTCTCTTTTCGGTTCGGTCACTATTGAACGATTCATTGAATAACAGTTAACCGGATAAGACGAGCCGTGGCAACATTATTTGTGTTTTTTTTCCTCGTTAAATCTTTTAACCTTAATTCGGAAAGTGAGAGTTATTTTCGTTAAAAAATCTTGGAACGACAGAAGCGATGGAATAAAGTTGATACTTGTTAGGATTTAGTTTTCCACTTTTCGAAATTTCCGACATTATAATCTAAAATACCTTTTTACAATATATATATATATATATATATATATATATATATATATATATATATATATATATATATATATATATATATATATATATATATATATATATATATGTATATATATATATATATATATATATATATATATATATATATATATATATATACTACTACTGCCATCACGCCGTTTCCCCGCAGGGGTAGGCAGAGAGGATGGAACACCACACTCTTCTGTCCTGACATACACTCCTCGCCTCCTTCACATCCATACATCTAGTCATACATGCCCTCCGATTACGCAGACTTTTGACACCGCCAGATTTTAGGTTCTGATTGATCTGATCGTGCCAAGTCTTTTTCGGTCGTCCACGTTCTGTTTTCCCTCTCACATTTGCCACATATATTTTCTTAGTCATTCTCTCGCTATCCATTCGCTCCACATGTCCATACCACCGCAAAGAACTCTTCCTAATCTCGTTCCTCGTTCAGCCTTACATTCCTTTATTATATCGTCGTTTTTAATTCTGTCATACAATGATTTATATATATATATATATATATATATATATATATATATATATATATATATATATATATATATATATATATATATATATATATATATATATATATATATATATATATATATATATATATATATATATATATATATATATATATATATATATATATATATATATATATATATATATATATATATATATATATATATATATATATATATATATATATATATATATATATTCAGGTGTATATAGAAGTTAGTAGGATAATAAATAGAGGGGGGGTTAAGGAACAGGACTTTTCGTAAAAGGAAACAGATAATAATGGTGACTTTGAAAAAGGATATTATCAATCAAAAGTTGCACTATATAGGTTTTTTCCACATATATTTTATTTATCCAGTGACTGAGTTACATTGTTACCGACAATAAAAACTATAAAAATCTTATTTTACTGTATAAAATGCAGTTCCACCAAGAAATGCCAGTACAAAACATGATAAAAATAGTGAAGGACTTTGGTGCCATAAACCAAGCTAGGATACTAAATGCCGAACCCTCTTCTAGTGAAACGGAAGGCCTGTTGACGCCAGTCAACAGTCACAGCTTCTCCTGATGAGTTTCACGTGGTTTTCTCCCAGCAATGAGCAAATGCTGAGAAGTTCCTTATTGGCCCACTCTAGATTATCCCTCTTGTTCCCAATACAGATTCAAACATATTGAATTAGCTAGAAGAAACAAAAATCCACTAAATGATCTATAAACCTTGTACATAATAAGAAAGGTAAATAATATATGCAACTCCCATCTTTAAAAAAACTCGGTATACTAGACGCAGGTAGATTATATTCTTACGATTATGATAGGTTTGTGTCGGGAAAAAATCGTAACTTGTGCAATAAACAAGGTAAATAATGAATACAACTCCCATCTAAAAAATGTCAATAAAAGATTTACATCTTATAAAATACCTTTGTTGACGTATAAGTCCTAGTAACTATTTTATTATTCTTTAAGTATGTATTGAACAAATAACTTGGCGAATTTGTTTAATATTTTACATCGTGCATAAGAGCGAGAGGGCCCATACAATTAATTATACTTCATTTCGCGTTGTCTTTTTTCCTCCCACACGCTAGAGCTTATAACGAGAAAACTCAAATTACAATATCTCCACATTCTCCGATGTCCGTTGTTCTCACCTCTTGCAGCGAAAACGAGCCACCGAGTTTTATAGCCATTGGAACATTGAGGCATTTTGTAATTATGGCATTCCGCATACCTCTCTCCGTATTGTATAATATGACAATTATATCAAGCATCGCGAACCGGCGAGATTTCGCTACGTTATATTGGACTGGAATTTATATTCATAATTTGTAACTTGTTCAGATGTCGCAGGTAAACCCCGTGCGGAATATTAAATTCCTACTTTAAACATTTCCTCGTGAGTACCCGAAAGAATTGTTTAAATTTTTGGCGATTTCCAACGGAGAAATTCATCATTTTAATACACGACGACAAAATAAAATACATGTTGAACAGATAAACACAACTAACTTTGCAGTAAGGTCCTTGCAATATATTGCCTGTACCCAAATTAAGCCTGACATATCGCTCACTCCTTTCAACAACGTCATGTATCAGACAACTTGATTTTTCAGGAGATCGTTTTTAAAGTTTAAAAATATAATAAAATGCATTAAAAAAATTTACTGTGCAACAGATCTTTTTAGGTAAAACCTGAATATTTTTTCCTCATTTGAAAAGTATTTAGTATATTTAAAAAAATAATTAAACATTACCTTTTCTCAAAATGCAAAAACAACACTTTCTGCCCTGTAGCGGGTAAATATTAAGTTAAAAATATGCCGCTTTTGCTGGAATATTTTAAAGTACATTTTCTGGACATACCGAAAACATGCATCACTGAAAATTGACGATTTTTGATATTTGACGTTGTTGAAAGGAGTGAGCGATATATAAAATAGAACCCAGTCAGGGATCCAAAGTGAATAAACTAACAAAATATTTTATGATAAGATATTTATGTTAGTGATGAATTATATTTTCTCTTTTTTTTTTTTAAAACACACTTCTTACCTTTTGTTTATATGCCTATTTACTGTACCTTTTATTGCTTTATATTCTACATTTTGCCCTGTGTTTTTCTTATTTGTTCCTTTATTTTCTTTTCGTCTTGTTAACCTTAATCCCATGTCCCAAAATGAGAAATGGAAATAACTCATCGGGAATATTATATATGAGACTTACGTATGTAATATGTTGAAATAAATAAATAATAATATTTCATAAACCACTTTTATATTGGTACATTTTTTCTCCAACAGTTAATCAACAAGGGTTAAACATGTACACATAAAAAAGTGGTTAAAAACGAAGTTGTTTTATTTTATAAAGTTTATAAAATGTGCCTTAAAGCATCTGCGAAAAACATTCAAGAAAAAAAACATCGTTCACGTTGTTCTAAAGAGTTTTAGTATATGTCGGCATACCTATTTATGGTACTCGTATATACGCATCGGCCGTGGAAGTTCCCATAGTAAGTGGGATGGTTCTATCAGCGGAAACAGTGTGTTCCAAGTCCCAACCGCAGACTAAGTACAGCTGACCGCCATAATTGCATTTCATTCCTCCGCTATAGGTACCCACCTAACTATTTTTATCGCTATAAAACTGTACTGGATTACAAATACAGTTGAAAGCGAGTGTTTTTGCCTCGAATTTTCACTCATGAATTACATGAAACTATAGTAACTTTAAACATAAAGAGTAAATCCACTCACAAGTAGGCATAGGCTATGAAACTTATAAAGTTGAAGCCTGAGTAGGGACATGATAAACGGTGTTGCATAAGCCGTAGCTAGATTTCAGAGTCACTTGGACGTTAGGTAATTCAAAAAAAAAATACAGTTGAAAAGATAATGCGTCAACTGCGTAGCACAGATAACTTTTTGACTTTTATTCTTGACAACTTTGGCATTTTGAAACCAGTTGTCGGTCAGTAATGTCAGGAATTAAGGCCTTAATCGCAATACTTGAATTTATTAGCATTTCACGCCCGTTTTTTTTAAATGTAAAATATTGGATTATTTTTGTTTTTTAGAATGTTTTAAAAAATATATTTTTAATTTTTTTTAAAACTCCTTTCCTTTTAATAAGTCTTTTCTGTTCAAGCCCCTATATATATTTCGAAGGCAAACTTTTTTTTTTCATTTTAAATATGGTGTATTAAGAAGAAGAAGAAAAAAAATCAATTACGTCAAATGTTACCTGAGTTTACATAAAATTGTGTTGTATCTTAACAAATAATAATAAACCATATCCGCTCCCTAGTTGGAGCATATGGAGTCCACAAACTGTCTCCAGGCTTTTCTGTCGGCTGCTAGCTCCCTTGCATCCTCCCAAGTCAGATCCGCGTCCCGAAGTTCTGGGCCTTAAAGAATAGTTTGAGCTATCATAAGTTAAGTTACAGTTATCTACGACATTTTAAGTGTGTCCAAATACTTGTTCACAAATCTGGGTTTCTCCAGTTGAGAGGTATTTTACATGTTTGACATCTCAACAAAGGTGAAGAAGAATATGAAAGTCTGGGTTATCATCATATTATCATCATTACTTTCAAAATTTGAGTAGTGTGGTTGTCGATCATGGGTGGAATGGTGAATGTTACACGCGTGTAAAGTGATCTCATAACCATCCTGTGATAGGTCGTAAGCCCTGTAAATACCTAGACTTCCATATTCTTCTTCATCTATGTCAACATGAAAAAAAGGTCCTAATTGGAGGGAAACTCAGATTTGTGAACAAGTATTTGTATTTTTAAGCGGAGGGCCGATCACCTTTCCTTCATGTGTTAACGACGATCAAGATAACCCTGCGTTTATACGATACAGCGCCCTATGCACCATTGGGGTGCGGATAAGAGTTTGAAGAAGAAGAAGAATTGTACACACTCAAAATGTTGTGAATAAATAAACAATTGGATTTAATTTCAAATTACCTAATGTCCAAGAGACTCTGAAATCTATATACGGCTTATGCAACACCGCTTATCATGACGTGTAGCGTTAAAGAGCGTAGATATACACTCGTTATCTTTCCTTTTCTAAAGTTACGTATACTTTCTCCCTTTTTTATATGTTTTGCCATATTTTCCGACATTCCACGGTGGTGTAGTTCGCCCAGTGTAAGGTGACTCCCGTCTCGGGATTCTGCTGCCACCCGACACCGACCGGTGACACTTCCACCGGACTGCGATGTGACACGTGACACACAATCCGTGACTTAACATCCAACTCTGTCCGCTGTCATTAAACTGTAATTAATTTCGAATCGAGTTTATTTTTGGCCATACGCTTTGGGAACAATGGACGCTGTGGGTGACTCTCGCCGATTTGGTGACTTCTTATGTGCTTGCTGTTTTAATTTGCATGTATTATCTTCACTTTCATAGAAGCAATGTACATATGTAGAGCGTTGATGTAAGGATTTTAGGATTGGTCTCTTATAACGTAAGCCCAGAGTTCAAGGTGAAACATCAGCGAGTGTTTTTGCCTAGAATTTTCACTCATGAATTACATTTAACTATAGTAACTTTAAGCATAAAGAGTAAATCCACTCACGAGTAGGCACAGGCTATGAAACTTAAAAAGTTGAAGATAAGCGGTGTTGCATAAGCCGTAGCTAGATTTCAGAGTAGCTAGATTTGGACGTTAGGTAATTAAAAAAAAACTAGGTTAAACATCACCTTGAACCGTGACCTCAAAAGGAAACGATTTACCAATTTTTCTATCGACTTCGATCTATCCAAGAATAACATTTTTCTGTTATTATTTACTCTTATTGACTCCGTTGACCATTCCTTATTTAATGTGTCGACTTTATTCTTATTTATACATTCGGCATTAACTTCGTGGAATGACTGATTATTAAAAAAAAAAACACTAGTATAATAGTACTTAGTGAGTTTTATTTCATTAATCACGACTAGTTTCTAAAACTACAGATGTTTTCATCAAAGTATTACTTTTCACCTGAAAATGAAAATATCTGCAGTTCGAAATTAGTCGTGTGTAATGAAATAAAACTCATACCATAGACATCGACAAATAGAGCCGCCAATAATTTAGCAATGTTACCAATATTAAAATAACTACATCGTTTCTGTGACGTCATTTATTACCAACTTACGAAAACAACGTATTTACGAAGGTGAATTTTCCAAATGAAAATGATTAATGAAAATAATGATTATATCGGCTGTTATAAACACTTCACGAGTCTAATACAATCATTAATAGGTTGAGTATGTTAAATTAGATTTTCCTCCCGTCTGACAATGATCCATTACCCATTACTCACACCTCTACGTCCAAGATATGAATGATCCCAGAACTGTACATTTCTTTCTCTCCACATTTTACGCTATGATTCACGCCGAAAGTTATTTAGCTTCATGTGTCTGGATATAACTGGCGAATAACGGATTTCGGGTATGTAGGTAATTCCAGTATGGAGCAACAAGTATTATCTATGATACCTCATACCTGCTGATAGATACCCATGATTTTTATATGTTAGGGTTACTTTAACATGGATGGAATTTTAGGGCTTGATGCCCATGATTTTCACACGTATGATTACTTGGATGGGATTTTAGCGGTTGTGTGAAACTCGGAAGTTTATTTATTTTATATAGTTACATTTTTTATAAAATTTAGTACAATTTCTTTACAATTCCACTTAATACAATTATATAATTTTAGTTGTGCTGAGCCTCTACAAAAGAGAGACTGAGCTTTTGTTCTTAGAAAAGGAACTTTTTTTTTCTTTTTAGTTGTTGATAGTTATCTTGTTTAGTTTTCTATTGTATAGTCTGTATATTTTTGTAGTGTTCGTTAAGTTTCTTTTTTATAGTGTTTGTGTCGTTTATATTTTTAATTGTCCGCCTTCGTAGTGTAATGGTCAGCACGCTCGGCTACCGTTCTGGAGGACCCGGGTTCGATTCCCGGCGGGGTGTCAATAAAATATAAGTGATTTTTTCACTGAAATATTTATTCAATATTACCCTGGACTGGTACCTGAAGCGGAGGGCTGATCACCTTTCCTTCATGTGTTATCGATCAAGATAATACTGCGTTTATATGATGCAGTGCCCTATGCACCATTGGGGTGCGGATAAGGGTTTGAAAAATTAAATCAATATTTTTAATTTGTAAAGGGAGGTTTTTGAAATTTTCTAATCCTATGTACTTATATGTAAATTTGTTGGTACTGTTTTGTGATTGTTTTGTTAAACAAATTGTATAATTGATGTTTTTTAGAAGATATACCAGGGGTGTTAGTTGAAGTTTGCCGCTTTTACTCATAGATGTCGCTAGAGATATGTATACATTTCTATGATTTGGCATCTTTGTCATATTTTTCTATGGACATTTACCTTCAAAAATACACAAGTCACATTCTGCCAAAATAATAGTGTCACAGTTGTTTACCTAAGTGAATATGTCGAGTTTCGTTCCAAGTAAATCGCATTTGCGGCATTCGTTGCTTTTCTTATTTTATCAAAAGAAAAAAGCAGTTGAGGCTCATCGGTATTATGTATATTCTTATTATTTGATACTATTACTGATACTACACTTGTAAGTCTGATATCTTTATCTCTTTCCAAATGAAAATAAACATATTTAACAAGAATTGTCTATTGTCTTGTTCTATGGAACTGGGATATCGGTACGTATCTTTCCTCACCTTATCTTATGCTTGGAATTGCACACAATCAACCGCAACGTCTTTGAAAATTATTTAATATGAATTATTAATTATGTAAATTACGAATGACAAATCGATTTTCCCACGAGCGATGGGCGTCACCTGATTCGTCGAGTCACAGAATGGGATGTAAATCATACACCACTTATGCAAATGACGAATTCATTATTTTCTCCCCATACAAACTTCACGCGGAACGGAACTCGACTAGTGTCTTTCGTTGTTCGAGCATTTGACTTTTGCCTTTTGTTTATTTAAACTTCATATACAGAAAAGAAATAAGTACATTAGCGGGCTTATTGCTAAAAGCAATATCTTCACACCAACCAAAAACAGACTCGTGATATTGATCAAAAAGATTGATACCATAGCTTGTTTGCAATCAGAGGGTAGATGGAACTTGAACATTTCGAAAAAAAAAAAACATATATTAGAAATTGATGATAATAAGGAGGGCAAAGGAAAAAGGGTGTTTAGGGAAGGAGGTAGAAGGAAAAACTAAGGGTGGAGGCTTTTTGCCTTTTGCCTGTCACCCCTTTGCGCACACGTCATTATTTTTATTCAACCCGAGCAAACATGTCGAATGTAATCTAACGCCATCTAATGAAGGTCCCCTTCAAGAATCACCCTCACTGCCAAGTGCATACTTCTCTTAGTGTTTCGAGTGTTGTTGCTTTGCACAGAGCAGTTACCCTGGATAATTTTGCTAGTATGAAAACATTTTAGAGATTATTTCACTCCTCGGCTTTTGTTTTTTGTATGGCTTTGCTTTAATATTCTTTGACGTCTATATTTTTTTCGGTCTGTTGCTGCTTGCGGCCAATTTCTACCCCCACAGTGGCCATGTCGTAGAATCGTCTTTTTGAGGTCTTCTGGCGGTTCTTTTATTCTTCCAAGGTCTCCATCTCAAAATTCTAGGAGTTCACCTTGTGGGGTCCTATGTTGCAACATGTCCCGCCCATTGCCACTCGATTTTTGCGACGCTATCCATGATATCCGCTATGCTGTTTCTATTCATAATTTCTTAATTTCTTATTTTACATCTCAGGCTTGAACTAAAAATGGATCTTTCCATGGATCGCTGTGTGCATTTGAGCTTGTCTGCGTTTCTTTTTTGTCAGACCCATGGTCTCAATTGCACATGTCGCTCACTTTTCAACAACGTCATATATCAAAAATCGTCAATTTTCAGTTGTGCATGTTTTCGGAATGCCCAGAAAATGTACTATATCCCAGCAAAAGCGGCATATTTTAAACTTAATACTTACCCGCTACAGGGCAGAAAGTGTTGTTTTTGCATTTTGAAGAAAGGGTAGTGTCAAATGATTTTTTTAAATATACTAAATATTTTTAAAATGGAAAAAAAAACATTCAGGTTTTACCTAAAAAGATCTGTTGCACAGTAAAAAGTTCAATAAGTTGCTTGATATTTATTTTTAATACATTGTAATATATTTTCAAACTTTAAAAACGATCTCCTATAAAATCAAGTTTTTTGATACATGACGTTGTTGAAAGGAGTGAGCGATGTATTCACTAGCAGGTATTAAATGTTTTTTCTTTAAATGAATTACTTCTACTTCCTCTTTGAATACATCTGTTGATCTGTTTAATTAGGGCTCCAGTCTTGTTCCAGTGACGAGGAGGTCCTAGCTTTCTCTCCATCTCTTTGATGGACGTCCTAGCGTTTGAAGTCCTTCTGAGATCCTTTGCATAACGAGTTAAAGGATTCTCCTTCAACATGATCCCTCTAGTACCGTTTTCTTTGCTTCCTCCATCTGACGATGTCTTCAACTCTCCAAGACAGGACACCCAATGCAGAAATATGACTTGCGAACATTTCACTCTCGGCTGGGATGAAACCGGGTGTTGGGGGGTTACTCAAGGTGGTCGCTAATGAATGAAAGTAGATTTGAAAGTTTCGCTCCGCGAGAAGGTGCGGCCCCTCGCGGAACCTGTTGTAGGCGCTGATAAGCCGGCTAATGGTTTCACTAATGTTTACCTGCACTGTTATGACGTACTCGTGTGTTGACTTCCCATATAACAAGGACATTCGTCGTGTTTTGTTTTTACGAAACTCTTGTCTTTATTTATCGATATAGATTTAAAAAGTATATGTCGCTACTCCTTTTAACAACGTCATATATCAAAAAACTTGATTTTTCAGGAGATCGTTTTTTTAAGTTAAAAAATATAATAAAAGGTATAAAAAATAAACATCAAGCCACTTATTGGAATTTTTACTGTGCAACAGATCTTTTTAGGTATGACCTGAATGATTTTTCTCCATTTGAAAAATATTTAGTATATTTAAAAAATAATAAAACAATTTTTATGTCCGCCTCCGTAGTGTAATGGTCAGCACGCTCGGCTACCGTTCTGGAGGTCCCGGGTTCGATTCCCAAGGGGAGTAAAATAAATATTAGTGATTTTTTCACTGTAATATTTATTAAATATTACCATGGACTGGTACCTGAAGCGAAGGGCTGATCACCTTTCCTTCATGTGTAAACGATCAAGATAACACTGCGTTTATATGACACAGTGCCCTATGCACCATTGCGGTGCGGATAAGGGTTTTATTATACCTTTTCTTCAAAATGCAAAAACAACACTTTCTGCCCTGTAGCGGGTAAATATTAAGTTTAAAATATCCGCTCTTGCGGATATTTTATATAGTATTTCTGGGCATTCCATTTTCTGGGTATTCCGAAAACATGCACAACTGAAAATAGACGATTTTTGATTTATGACGTTCTTGAAAGCTGTGAGCGATATGTGATAATTAGATCATTTTAAAACTGTCTAAAGAAATGCCGATTTTTTTTAAACCCGTGCGAAAAATGGTAAAATATTCGATACTTGTTTTGGCGTTGAAAGATACAGGTATGAGAGACTAAGCTAACATATTTATGAAGCATTAAACTTTTCCTAAGGGGATATTCGCAAACACATAATTCATTTCACCGGAGAAGTCACATGTCTAAAGAATATACTCGTGTATTGGATTATTTTCTGTTTTTTATAATAAATATTTAAAATATATTTTTTAATATTTTTTCCCTACTTACCTTTCAGTAACTCTTTATTTTCAAAACAATATAATTACTTCTAAGAAAAAAATGTTTTTTCTATGCAAAAACGGTGTTATAAGAATAAAATGAATTACTTAAAATTTTACCTGGATTTAAAGAAAATATGGTTGCGACTTAACTGGGCCTGAATCTAAAATCCACGTAAAACATTTCTTAACTGAAATTCCGCAAAAATTACAATCACGACAGTCAGTTAGGAGTGCAAAAAAGCATTTCGTCCATTTATTTCAGAGTTACTTACCAATTGATAAAAATAAAGCTGAAATTGCCTCTAAACTCAAACTATTGTTTTTTTTACTATTGGTATGTTATTTAAAAATAATTTTTTTATTAATATTATTAGCGTGTTTCTTTCTGTCATATTTTCTAAACAAAAGCTGGGATAGCATTACAGCCGCATACTAATATTAAGTAGTAACCATAACATATCCTATTTATGTTCTCAAAAGAAAGTACCGTAGAACGGGGCCGCTTGAACTTTGATGTGTTACTTGAGCCCAGTACAAAAAAAAATCTGTATTTGGTCTACAATAATGAACGTATCGACATGATTCAGATATAATGAACGTATCGACAGGCGACACTTATTGTCACGATACTTCGATCGATACCACGATCTAAATAAAATAAAAATTGCACTGGGCTCAAGTAGCACATCAAAGTTCAAGTAGCCCCGTTCTACGGTATGTAAATAGTTGATCTATGTATTATATGTACTCGTAAAACTGTCCTACAACACGACAGATACAGATATATTTTAAGACAAAAGGCGTTTAAAGCGTCAAGTTTTATCAATTTCCCACAGGTCGCCATTCTTAATTTCCCCAATTAAATTACGTGAGTTGCATTTACCGAGCATTTCGCACACTCCGTAAGTGCGCTTGTTGTGAAAACAAAACGCAATCGCACGAGATTCGGGCAATACATGAATTGTTTACACAGTATTATTCCTATTTTGTGTAACTACGCCACGCGTAACTGCCTGTTATCCGACTTGCGTAACGTGATCTCACCTGGCCGGTATGTATAACATACAAATATAAGAGTTTCTGCTCAATAAAAAGCTTCTTGGTCCCACCAATAGATGTCACTAGTGAAAATTGTAGTATTATTTCGAGAAATAAAAATACTTTGTGTTCTGATCCACTCACATTTTTATTTAACCAACTAGTTTCGGCAACAACCTGTTGCCCTCTTCAGGGTTACATTTATCGCCGTGTTGTAGGGTTACATTTATAACCCTGAAGAGGGCAACAGGTTGTTGCCGAAACTAGTTGGTTAAATAAAAATGTGAGTGGATCAGAACACAAAGTATTTTTATTTCTCGAAATAATATATCAATATGATCCACAAAGTTAATACTTTCAATATTCAAAACAGAAAATTGTAGTGATTATTGTATAATACAATGTTTCAAAATTGGGTCATACATGTATATAGAACTTTCAAGAATTTGAGTATTGTGGTTGTCAATCATGGGTATTCTACCCATGGTAAATGTTACACGTATGTAAAGTGATTACTTAAACCAGCATATGACGGTCGTAAACCCCGTAAATGCCCAGAATTCCATTTTCTTCAATTATGTAATTATTATTGTAATACAATACTTCAACTCATTTATTTTGTCAGAAAAACATATTTGAAAGCATGGGTTTCAACCCCTGTCTTGTTGTGTACAAAGAATTTTGTCTAGCCTCACAGCAGTCTGATGATGTCGGTTACCACAAAACCCGGTCGCTGTTCAAATAAAATTTATGTGGCAAAAACTATATTAGTTGTTATTTTATTATATTCTTTACATATTTGTGTTGCCTAGGTGCTCCCCACAGATTGGATGTTCGTCGTACATTGCACGATTGTCCCACAGAGTTAAAAACCGTTTTATGATGTCTACAGTCTGCTCACAGTTATTTTACCTCTAGTTTATTATTATTTGATGTCCGCCTCCGTAGTGTAATGGTCAGCACGCTCGGCTACCGTTCTGGAGGTCCCGGGTTCGATTCCCAAGGGGAGTAAAATAAATATAAGTGATTTTTTCACTGTAATATTAAGTGATTTTTTCACTGTAATATTTATTCAATATTACCATGGACTGGTACCTGAAGCGGAGGGCTGATCACCTTTCCTTCATGTGTAAACGATTAAGATAACACTGCGTTAATATGACACAGTGCCCTATGCACCATTGGGGTGCGGATAAGGGTTTTATTATTATTATTATTATTAATTTGGCAGTATAAATAATTTAAAAAAAAACTAGAGGTGAAATAACTATGAACATTTTTTAAAATTATTTATTTGGCAAACCCGGTCGCTGTTCAAATAAAATTTATGTGGCAAAAACTATATTAGTTGTTATTTTATTATATTCTTTACATATTTGTGTTGCCTAGGTGCTCCCCACAGATTGGATGTTCGTCGTACATTGCACGATTGTCCCACAGAGTTAAAAACCGTTTTATGATGTCTACAGTCTGCTCACAGTTATTTTACCTCTAGTTTATTATTATTTGATGTCCGCCTCCGTAGTGTAATGGTCAGCACGCTCGGCTACCGTTCTGGAGGTCCCGGGTTCGATTCCCAAGGGGAGTAAAATAAATATAAGTGATTTTTTCACTGTAATATTAAGTGATTTTTTCACTGTAATATTTATTCAATATTACCATGGACTGGTACCTGAAGCGGAGGGCTGATCACCTTTCCTTCATGTGTAAACGATTAAGATAACACTGCGTTAATATGACACAGTGCCCTATGCACCATTGGGGTGCGGATAAGGGTTTTATTATTATTATTATTATTAATTTGGCAGTATAAATAATTTAAAAAAAAACTAGAGGTGAAATAACTATGAACATTTTTTAAAATTATTTATTTGGCAGTATAAATAATTTACAAAAAAGACTAGAAGTAAAATAACTGTGAACAGACTGAAGTGTCAAATTCAAGTCAAAGTCAAATACAATATTGAAAAATGACGCATTTTACGACTTTCGAAGTACCTACTGAATAACTGCAGGACTGATTTAAAGTTTTAGCCGATGAAGTAACAGCTAATCCTGTTGTATTTGTGATCGCTATTGATTCAGTGGAAATTCTTTGTAAATCCAATCTTCTGTGGTCGGCTTTCGTCGTTATTCTTTTATGGGAAATAAACGTCGCGTCGAGAGTCGGATGTGGGTATTTTCGCTCCGTGGCGCCCACATTGCCTTCCATAAAATGAGCTCAAATCCGCTATAAAGTCGGCCATAACATGCCCTTGAGAGTGACCCGAAAACAGTATTTTTTTAAAACCCCAAGGGATTAATGTCCACTCGAGCTTTTAGGATCTTTTTGATTTGAACGTTTTATTTTGTCGTGGTTTGTCTGGAATTTACAATATTTTAGGTGTGTCCAAATGATTTACAATTTACAATATTTATTTACAATACAAATTAATACAATAATACAATACAAATACAATACAATATAAATACAATACAATACAATACAATACAAATAAAATTATTGACAATACAAATGTTTACAATTTACAATATTTTAGGTGTGTCCAAATCCTTGTTCACAAATTTGGATGTATAGGAGTTAATGTTATATTTCGTCATCTCACCGAAGAATATGGAAGTCTTGGTGTTTAGAGGGCTTATGACCTGTCATAGGCTGGTTAAGTGATCACTTTACACACTAGAATGGTGTCATATTCACCATTCTACCCATGATTAAAAATCCCTCTACTCAAATTTTTGGAACTCGCACATATATTATCTCATGACGCTTCATTATTGACTTCTCAACACTTCCATGTATAGTTGGACAATGTAAGCTTTTATTTAGCATATACCCTTTATTTAGATTAACTAAATTAAATTAGGATCTTGAATACATCTAAATAGAAGCTCTCCCAATGCAACATAGATGTTTCTAGTGAACTCACATATACAGTGTCATGAGATCAATGATATTATTATATATATGTTCGAGTTCCGAAAATGTGAGAAGTACGTTTGTCAAGCATGGGTAGAACATTGAATATTTTACGCGTGTAAAGTGATCACTTAACCAGCCAACGACGGGTCATAAGCCCTGTAAATACCCAGACTTTTATATTCTTTTTCATCTATGTTGAAATATATATTATTAATATTGTAAGTTAAAAAATAAACTTTTTCTTCTAATAATAAATAAATATTTTATTGTTTATTATTGAAATGCTTTATTTTAAGTTTTATATTAAATGTTTAGAATTGTTAGATTTTATATCGATAACCTACACCCCCCCCCCCCGATGATTTGGTTCCATTCGATGTGACAGTTGCCCATTGTCCCGTCACTTAATCTAGTAAATTGAAAGCTCATTGCCCGAATCGGTCATGTAAGGACTCGTTCAGTAGATCCTCAAAGGGACAATGCTCAATCGTTTGAAGGGTGGTCGACTAGGCGTGACAATGCATCAGTATTAGTGCAACCAGAAAACGAAACACCGTACTCGTCTACCAGACTAACAACTACAGACGGTGACAAGTAAATCCAGAATTGTTGATCGTAGTTGACATCGGTAGCACCAGCAACCTCTGTGATGAGACTCTAAGACAGGTCCATAAAACGGCTGTAATATCGGAGTGCCTAAAGAAAAATGATGGAAGAATAAGCACATGAATATTGAAGCAAGGTAAAAACTATATTAGACATCGCTCACTTCTTTCAACAACGCTATAAATAAATAAAAAAAACTCGATTTTTAAGGAGATCATTCTTAAGGTTTGAAAACTGTAATACAATGTATTAAAAATAAATATCAAGCTACTTATTGAACTATTGTGCAAGATATATTTTTAGGTAAAACCTGAAGGTTTTTTCTTCATTTGAAAAATATTTAGTATATTTTAAAAAATAATTAAACGATACCTTTTCTTCAAAATGCAAAAACAACACTTTCTGCCCTGTAGCGGGTAAATATTAAGTTTAAAATATGCCGCTTTTGCTGGAATATAGTACATTTTCTGGGCATTCCAAAACATGCACTACTGAAAATTGACGATTTTTTTTTATATGACGTTGTTGAAAGGAGTTAGCGACACGTGTAAGACCGATTGCCACATGTGGGATAGAGACCAGAGCAGACACAGCGAGAACCAAATCTCTTCAATGAGCTTCAGAAATGATACATTTAGATACATAGTCTTATAATAATTAAGACACATGAATATTGAAAGCAAGGTAAAAAACATATAAGACGTGTGTAAGACCGATTGCCACATATGGAATAGGGACCAGAGCAGACACAGCGAGAACCAAATCTCTTCAATCAGCTTCAGAAATGATACATGTAGATACATAATCTTGTAATGATTTAGACACATGAAATTTGCAAGCAAGGTAAAATATATATAAGACGTGTGTAAGACCGATTGCCACATATGGGATAGGGACCAGAGCAGACACAGCGAGAACCAAATCTCTTCTCAGATCTTCAGAAATGAGGACATTGAGATGCATAATCGGAAACAAGTTAAGAGACCGAATAAGAAACACGGAAATTTGGAAAATGTTTAGTACGCAGGATACAGCCGGATGGGGAAGACAGCGAAGACGATTCTGGAATACCCATGTCAATAGAATACAAAAAAAAATAGACTAGCTCTTATTGCTCTTCAAGAGAATCCATACGGAAGAAGACCACCTAGAAGACCTCTAAAGCGTTGGGGTGACAGCTGGCAGTCCACGTCATAAGAGACGGATAACGGAACAAACAGATCCGATGATCTATAAGAAGGAACAAGAAAAAGTTGATAGTTGAGTTTTTATTTCTGTGGCAGTTTTTCTTTCAGCCTACCGAGTGAGTGGCGGTATATGAGGCTTAGTTAACTGATCTTGTTTCAAATTCTGTTAACTTACTAAATAATTTTTTGTTTACCTTTCATTTCTGCTTTCCCGTTATTCTGCTTTTCAATTGGTTTCATATCTATCATATCTGTCTCGGGGTAAGTTTAGGTACCTTGACTATTCTTTACTTGTTTTCTCTTATCAGGTTTTATCGGAAGCGGGTTCAGTCAACGCTCGCACTTTTAACTGACTGGCAAGAAAGTGAATCCCTGCCCAGTCTTACAGAGACAAGTCGTTTGATCTTCGTATGATCTTCCGTCTAGCCAAAATTTTCAATACAAACAGATTCCTACTTTAGCGTTCTTAAAAATTCCACTCTTTTGTTATTTTATTGTCGTTATTTCTTCTTCGGCGTAGTCATTTATTTGTCAATTGATAAATTTATTTTGTTGTTCATAATAAATCGTCTTTATAGATCTTGAGCTTGTCTCAAGCGATCAAATCAGAATGCGTTCAGCCACGCTCAGGGCTGGTCGTGTGCTCACGCTCCCTTTTTTTATGTAAAAAAAAACCCTTATCCGCACCCCAAGTTTGCATAGGGCACTGCGTCATATAAACACAGTGTTATCTTGATCGTTTACACATGAAGGAAAGGTGATCAACCCTCCGCTTCTGGTACCAACCAATCTAGGGTAATATTGAATAAATATTATGGTGAAAAAAAATCGAACCCGGGACCTCCAGAGCGGTAGCCGAGCATACTGACCATTACACTACGGAGGCGGACAGTTATTTTTTGTTTTTTTTTTTTTTAATTTTTTTTTTATGTGAATTCATAATTTTTTTGTTTTTAAGAATACGTATGGAATTTTTTAAAAATATTTTATCAACTCCTTACCTTTCAACAACTCTTTTCTTATTTGTTTAAAGATTTGGCGTTTAATTTGTAGAACTCTATTTTAATTTATGTATTAAATGTTAAATCAAACACTGATTTTTTGAGTCCACTAACTTAGTAGACTAAAAGAAAATAACATAAACTCTTTTCTTTTCCAAATCATTTAATTATTTCGAAGAAAAAATTTTTTTTCAATGCATAAACGATGTTATAAGAAAAATATCATTTACGTAAAATGTTACCTGTATTTAGAGAAAATAAAGTTGCGTCTTAACGAATACTGGGCCTTAACAGATTGATCGTAAATGAAAAGGATAATTTAATACATCTAACATATTGGATAACACGACTTACAAAACACCCACGAGAAAACATTTATATTGAGCTTTAACATTGATATGTCGGTTATTGAGTACCACCATCTATTTGTAAAGAAACGTGTTTTAGTAAGTTGCGAGAGATAAAATTGTTTTATGAACTCATTTAACTTACTTTGTCCGAAATGTTGAAACAATCCGATCGAATGAGTCATAGATACGCTATTTGTTGCATTTCCTTAGCCTTGAATCTAAGATTACATATCCTTCGAGGAGAACCGTTTATGGATAGCTCAAACAACGGTACTACGAATACTGTATGTATATTTAAAGCCTGAATCACGATGGAATTTCGAGAACGGTAGCGGATTATAATAATAGTTTATCGACATCATATCGCTCACTCATTTCAACAACGTCATATATAAAATTCGTCAATTTTCAGTTGTGCATGTTTTCGGAATGCCCAGAAAATGTACTATATCCCAGCAAAAGCGGCATATTTTTAACTTAATATTTACCCGCTACAGGGCAGAAAGTGTTGTTTTTGTATTTTGAAGAAAGGGTATTGTGTAATTATTGCTTTAAATATACTAAATATTTTCAAATGGAGAAAAATCTTCCAGGTTTTACCTAAAAAGATCTATTGCACAGTAAAAACTTCAATAAGTGGCTTGATATTTATTTTATTATATTTTTAACTTTAAAAACGATCTCCTGAAAAATCACGTTTTTTTATTTATGACGTTGATATCTACAAGACAACAAACATTGGTGGCGAGCGAACAACGCTACCGACTAATAAAATCAAGGCTGTTAAATATCGAAGGTACAATATTAATTTCGATCGGTTAAGATTGTTTTTTAGACCCTTTTTGCTTGTCGCGTCACCTGTGGCTAGTTTCCGTTTGCGCCGTACAATGCAAGTTCAGTGAAACCGACGTAAAAATAAACCCAACCGGTTCCAGCTGTAGCGACGGCCCTTGCATCGCAGACGAGCGGAAAGCAATGATCGACCAGATGTAGTATGATCAGTACAATTTGTCCAAAAGCAAACGTTAAAACAGCGTTGAATTTCTCAGTCGTCCAAATATTGAGATATTTTACCGACAACACGGGTCTACCAAACAATAAAATAAAAATAAAATAAAATAAAAATAATTGTCGGGCTGTAGTCCCGTAGTGGACGTAGTGTCGTGAACTCTTAAGTCAGTTTCTCGGTTCAAACCCACTCTGCTACAATTTGATACCTATTTCTAATAATGAGCCGCTTAGGTTCACAGAAATAGTATGAAATATTTAAATACATATTTGTGTAATAAAAACACAAATATTTCTCTTTTCTGTTAAAAAAAGTGGATTTACATTGATTCAGTTACTGGCGTCAGTACTGAAAACTGTTTTATTTTCATCACATCACATCACATCACCCCACTACTTCACCAACTGCACTGGTGACGCTTTTCCGAAAGGGTTGAGTATAAACTCTGTCTTCTCTTGTTAAATCAATACATAATATAGCTCCAGAGTATCTAAAAAAGCTCTGTGTATTTCAGATGAATTTGTTGATTGACAGACTTCTCACGCTTCAATCGGCTACAACAACTGCCATAGATAAAGTGATTTTACCAGCTCACAACTAACGCTCTAAATTTAGCATGTGTTCCTTTACTGTTGCGGGACCAATGGCGTCAAATGCCCTTCCACCTTAGTTAGAAATAGTGAGAGTGAGATGATCTTTAGAAGAAACAAAAAAGGGTGGAATACCCTCGAAATATACCAGTATTTTACAAAAATGGCTCTATATAAATTGTCCAAATTTTATTATTATATTTTATTTATTGTTTCGGCATTAACTTTGTGGTAAGACATGTTACAATGATTAAAGAAAACACTTCTTTTTTTACCACTTGTATTTTATTATAGACTACATGTTTCAGAAGTTAAACTTCCATCATTCTGAAACATGTAGTCTATAATAAAACTCAAGTGGTAAAAAACGAAGTGTTTTCTTTAATCATTTTATTATTATAAACACCACTCGTGTTTGATGCATATATTTTGCAGTTTTCAGTGAAACTACTTTAGCTTTCGGATTACCGTTAGCCTGAGGCGAAATTCTGTTACCAAATACGAAACATAGTACGATATTAACATATTATTAGTCTGCAATACCAATGTTTTGTACCGTGTCAATATTTTTGCTCGTGCTCATTTATTCAGATTTGTTCTCATTCTGTAATTGATTGTCCGCCTCCGTAGTGTAATGGTCAGCACGCTCGGCTACCGTTCTGGAGGTCCCGGGTTCGATTCCTAAGGGGGGTAAAATAAATAAAAGTGATTTTTTCACTGTCATATTTATTCAATATTACCCTGGACTGGTACCAGAAGCGGAGGGCTGATCACCTTTCCTTCATGTGTAAACCATCAAGATAACACTGCGTTTATATGACGCAGTGCCCTATGCACCATTGGGGTGCGGATAAGGGTTTTATTATTATTTATCTGTAATTGATTTAGAGAGTTGAGTAATACTGGCGTGATTACTACTTATATATGTGTCGCCTACTTTAAAAATCCGCCAGATCCAATTTATAAGATTTTAAAATAAATACTCTAACGGAATGCCAATTGTGGGTTTTTGTATTAAAAAGAATTAAATATTTGAATATCCTGCTAAAAAATACTTAAAAACATCGTTGTATTTCAAATTCCGCTGTATTCGTGGAACTTGCCTTCTGACCCATATCGGACAATCATAGAGCGGGAATAGGTCAAACATTAAGATGACGTCATCATGGGTTTGTGTCTCGTGGTTTATTTTTTAAATTCTTAAAAAATGCGAAAATCCTCTATTTCTTAATATTTTATCTAAAGATAGACAAATCTTTGTAACACAAATGTTACCCGGAGAATTTTGCATTTTTTGTAAAATCGACTTACATGGATCTGGCGGATTTTGAAAGTAGGCGACACATATATTTTTTATCTTATCCATACCCGGCAATGCGCTTTCTGAATCAATTTGATACGAGAGTAACATTCCACTTCATTGTAAACAACATTATTAATTGCAGCGATAGATAAACGTAATGATATCATTATCGTATCTCGTGGATAACCAACGAACGACGTAATGATAAGTGACGAAGTCGAAAGAATCTACGACGTAAATATTTGATATTACATTTAACTTTTGTACTGACGTTTTTTGGTGGAACTGCATTTTATAGAATAAAATGATAACTAAGTATGTATTTTTTCCACGTGAATTTTATTTGATCGTATAGTAAATGATATCGTCAGACTGGTGTGAGGCTAGACAAAATTCTTGTCAAAAATGTTATGTACGCAACAAGGCAGGGTTGAAAACCATGATTATATATATTTTTTTCTGACAAAATGAATTTAAATTGAATGAGTTTAATTACTGTATTATAATATTAATTACAAATATGTTAAGGTAAAGGTTTTAAGTATGATTTGATATAATTTTATTTTAGAAATGGATTTTGAATGTAAATTTAAATAATGTGTGAATTATAATAATGTAATAATAAATTTAAATTATAATAAATTTAAATAATGTGTAAATTATCTGGAAACTTTGATTGACGTGATATTATTTTTTTGATTTATTTTTGCTATGCACAATATAATAAAAATAAAGTAAAGTACAAAAAAATATTAATACAAAAAAGATCCCACAAAGGCCATTATATAAAATCATGATTTTCAACCCCTTCCTTGTTGTGTACATAACGTAGAATTTTGTCCAGCCTCACGCCAGCCTGACGATGTCGGTCACGACGAAACCCGGTTGCTGGTCAAATAAAATTCATATGGGAAAACTACATAGTTATTATTTTATTAAATATTTGATATGATAACTATTTGGTCTTTATGCTTTCATTTATTTCTCTAGTCTCCCTTTACGATTGAACGATGAAGTTCTTTCTTCCTTTGGGTTCCCAAGATTTCTCCGCGAGATGTGTAATGTAGGTACTCACCCCGTAAAAGGAAGACAATGAACATCGCGCAAAGGGAATTCCGCCATAAACGGAAACACTATCAATAGAGCCAACGTGCACACATTCAACTCTTAATGCGGTCTCTTCATTATTGTCATACGAACCGCGTTCCTTACTTAGCGCTCTTTGCTTTTCACTTTTAATAAATAATCGCAAGTAGTACCCAAGTTTCACGGTTGAAATTTTTATGCCTCCAGTGAAAGGTCTTATCAAATACAGTAAACCCCCCTATAACGTTGACATAGGTACCGCGTTATCGCTGGGAACATTATAAGGGGTTCATGTTTTAAATTAAATATTTACAATAAAAACATTAACCCCCTACAATGTTCCCCCGATAATGCGGTACCTATCTCAACGTTATAGGTGGGGTTACTATACCATTTATTTAACTAACTAACTAACCATCACGGCGCTTCCGGCAGGGGTAGGCAGAGAGAATCGAACGCCACACCACTCTGTCTTTGGAAACATTATTTCATTTGAAATTTAATGTTGACTTGGTAAATATCACCAATTTATATTGTTACACACGTTTGGATGTACCCAATACATTATATTTCTTTATTGGATGGATATTTACCGCAGTGTGACAGCCGAATCAATCGATGAACTTTTATTTAGTTTTGCAATAGGGTATCGACCTACCCATCTAGAAATGATACTTAGTTTCATCCACTTTCCTTCGTTGAATTATTATAATATTTCACACAGTTTTTTGTATTTCTGCTTGATATTTCTCATAAAAATGGGTCATTTGACCATTCAATACTTACGTCCCGACAATAATAATAATAATTTGTTGTTTTCTTTTTAATTTGTCGTCCGCCTCCGTAGTGTAATGGTCAGCACGCTCGGCTACCGTTCTGGAAGTCCCGGGTTCAATTCCCAGGGGGGGTCGAATAAATATGAGCGATTTTTTCACTATAATATTTATTCAATATTACCCTGGACTGGTACCTGAAGCGGAGGGCTGATCACCTTCCCTTCTAGTGTTAACGATCAAGATAACACTGCGTTTACATGGTGCAGTGCCCTATGCACCATTGGGGTGCGGATAAGGGTTCGAATGAATTTCTTTTTAATTTACTGCTCGTCTGTCGCACGAGTGCGTGAGTTTAATTCTTAGCCCCATGAAAGTTTGATGTCGGCCTTAAGTATATAAAATATGCAACTTTCTAGCCAATACGCTGATGGGTGTGCCCTAGGTAGCTGAGTTATACCATTTGATTGATATTCGTGACATTTTCTATAGCGAAGTAGTTTCTAATTTTTTTTTATTGTTTTAAATCTGGGGGCTTAACTTTGTTTGTTTCTGGCTCTCTCTCTGCGACTCGATGGGCAACCGGTATTTTTGTTGGAGAATCAAGAGCATTCCGATCGCATTAATACATCTAAATAAAGTTTGATTCGTCATGAACATAGCTTCTGTATTCACTCCGAAGAGCGAGTCATCAATCTCTCAAATTCCTCGCTAATCTGAACAGCTTCTGTGTGTGGCGCATTTGAGAATAGAAACAACAAATTTTGGTTAGCGAAGTATAAATAGCAAGTATTATAATCCGTAGCATTATTGTTCTACAAACGTTTTGTGCTGTCCTGCGCTGTTCGCAGGGATATTTATATTATATTATAACACTTGCTATTTATATTTCGTTAACTAAAATAGTAAATTTTTAGTAGCGAAATATAAACATCCTCTACCTTTTTCCCTAAATTCTCTTTTTCTTTTGCCATCCTTATTATCATCTTTTTTATATATATCCAAAAGAAGGATGAAAGTAGACTGAATGCAGTCGATCTCTCAGAAGAATGTGCGACAAAACGATGTATGATAGATGTTTGAATAGTGAAATAAGAGAGGAATGCAAAGCTGAGACAAGCAATACCGATAAAATTAAGAAAGGTGTTGAGATGGTTTAGACATGTAGAACGAATGAGTGAGGAAAGAACGGTAAAACAAATTTATGAGGCGAATGTAATTGGAAAAGGGAGCAGAGGAAGACCGAGAATAACTTGGCACGATTAAGTATGCCAAATACTTGAAAGTGATCGGGTTAGGAGTCGAAACAATCGGCGGGTATATATGTATGCATGAACGTGGAAGAGGCGAAGAATGTTTACAAGGACAGAGTGGTGTGGCGTTCTATTCTCTCAGCCTATCCCTGCGGGGAAGCGGCGTGATGTATATATATATATATATATATATATATATATATATATATATATATATATATATATATATATATATATATATATATATATATAATATATATAAATATATATATATATATATATATATATATATATATATATATATATATATATATATATATATATATATATATATACATATATATATGCGCCAGTAGTATATTAAGCGTGTGAAGAATTTCGTTTCAGTTTTTTGTTGAGATTGATAGCTTGAACTTTCACTCGGTCGACGTACAAATTGCATAAACTTGCCATTGTAAGAGGTTCACGTTCGTTCTACATAATTAATTATTCCAAGTTGACTTACGATACGCGATCCTCGCGCAGTCGTCACTACGTCAGTATAGTAGTTTGAGGATAGTTGACACTATGAAGTTTGATGTGCTTTTGTCGCGGGCGAGAAACAATACACGCGCATTCCATTAGCGCCTCGGGCTAATGGACGCCTGGGAAAGGATTTTCTCACTGTCACTACTAGTCTAAAAGTATAACCACTACAAGCCTCCATTGTTCGACCGCTAGTTACACAATATGTTACAGGCTCACATATTGATGCTGGGTCGTTTCAACCGGCATATCGCTCACTCCTTTCAACAACGTCATAAATCAAAAATCGTAAATTTACAGTTGTGCTATGTTATGTTTTCGGAATGTCTAGAAAATGTACTATATCCCAGAAAAAGCAGCATATTTTTAACTTAATATTTACCCGCTACAGGGCAGAAAGTGTAGTTTTTGCATTTTGAAGAAAAGGTATTGTTTTTTTTTTTAATATACTAAATATTTTTCAAATGCAGAAAAAACCTTCAGGTTTTACCTAAAACGATCTGTTGCACAGTAAAAAGTTCAATAAGTGGCTTGATATTTATTTTTAAAACATTGTATTATATTTTTAAACTTTGAAAACGTTCTCCTGAAAAATCAAGTTTTTTGATTTATGACGCTCTTGAAAGGAGTGAGCGATATGGGTTCGATATTATGTGCGTTTTTTATCCTACGTAGATTGGTAGTAATATACCGATGTGTTGATTGAATGACGGTACTTTTTTTGTAGAACATCATAAAAAAATTAAGAAGTTTTATTATTTGATTATTTATATTTTAAATATTAAAATCAAACACTGATTCTACTAATATTAATAAAATATAGTCGACTGTATTTTATTAGAATATTATACTTAACACATAAAACTCAAGTGGTTAAAAAAAGTGTTTTATTTATAATATAATAGAAATGTATGATAGTGACTCGGTCGATTTGTATACCAAGTGTTAGTTAGTCGTGGTGCTAGGGCCGGAGTCGGAGTAGGAATCGTAAAAAATTAGCGACTCCGATTACTTTTTCGTTAAAATTTAAAATACATATAAAAAATATATTTATTATGTTGGATGTGTTTTGTACGCGAATTAAACTTGCAGGCGCAAGTCGCGCCGATATGGTGAATCACCTAGATCCATTTAATGCATAAAGTCCAGGAAAATGTAATGACGAAAAATGACTATATGCAAAGGTTGAAACTACCTGATAAAATGGAACTGTTTTGAGTCAGAGTCGTGTTGTTGGTAAATATAGGAATCGGAGTCGGAGTCGTATTTTTTACCAACTCCAAAGCCCTGGTTTGAATGCCATAACTGATCCAGTAATCTTCAAGGCAGCTCGCAGGTCACTCTTATTAGCTCTCTTGTATGTTCCCTATGCATAATGAGGTGCAGTTAACGTATAATAATATTATAGAAACCCAAATCAATACGACGTTCCGGTCATCTTAGCACCGGAACGCGCATTTATATTTTACGAGTGGCTAGTTACGATACCGGATAATATTGGGTGTCCATCTAGGCCGATCAGTCCACGCACCACTGCCGCCGCATGGTCGTACCACTTTCCCGCGGCATTCTCCGAGGGACCCCGGCCCGCCAAGGTCGGGGGGCGCCGCGGGCCCTGGCCGGCGTGCCAATTCACACCAGCTCGACTCTTCGGTCTACCGCCCGCTCGGTCTGACGCCCTGGTAGCTTCTTGCCTACTCGCGCCTCACGCGCATTCGTGCTCTCGAACAAGTTTGGATTTTCGTCCAGCGTAATGATATGACTTCATTTCGGACTGACATCACATTCTCTGATTTTTAGATTTATCACACGTAAAAATCAGGACAAAATAACAATAAAGAATCTTGTCCATTCACCTTACCTTAAGGCGGGGGTTCCCAAAGTGTGCGCCGCGGCGCCCTGGTGCGCCGTAGAAAGTCAAGAGGGGCGCCGTGAATCGATCCTCTATCATTATCCGAAACCACAAATATTCTCGGGTACCTATAAAGCAACAATTTATATTTTGAGAGCTAGCATCTTTCTACCCAACTACTATTATTGGTACCTATTTCTTTCGACTATAATGTATATACATATGTATTTAGTCACATTATCTATTCCAAATAGCTTACTTAAGTAGGGCGCCGTGACAAAATACTAAACTTGTAAGTGCGCCGCGGGCTAAAAAAGATTGGGAACCCCTGCCTTAAGGCTTAGTATTCGTATAATTTTATCGAAATCCTGGTAACACCTTACGTTATTGTTGTTTTTTCTTCTTAAAACACCGTTTTTGTGTTAAAAAATTAAGTTTTTCTTCGAAGTAATTATTTGGTTTTCTTTCCTTTACCGAGATATTCATTATCCAAATAGCCGCAAAATTGTATTCATTTGATACATGTTATGCCTAAAAGTATCATCGTAAGATAACTATAAAATCGTTTTATCTCAAAACTACTGTTTTTAAACTGCGGTTTGCCTTTGCACACTAGTTGACAAATAAATGTGCCCAATGTAACTAAATATTTATAATATAGAACGCAATTGCTTGTGTTGGTCGTACAATTGTTTTCATAGAACGTGTCTAATGATATTCTTTTATTTTGTTACAGGTAAGGATTGTTCAACTAACACTTCATAGTTTTATTATCCCATCGGATCAAGAATATTGATGAAATAAGCGCAGCCAAGAAACGTCTGACTCATCTTGCACATCTCACTAAGGTTGAACGTATTTATTTTTTTTTACTTATAACGTGTGTTTTTATTTATATTTAACGTATTTATTTTTTACTTATAGCGAGCAGTGAACAGTTTTTTTTTTTAATAATATTTTTTGTTAATGTGATTTCTTGACATCTTTTGAATCCAAATTATAATGCAACACTGATTAAAGATGATTTACCAAAAAAGTGCATATTTAGTGAGCAATTTTCTTTTCTTCATACTTTATAGTTGATTTGTAGATTCTCAATTTTCTCGCACAAAAATTAAAAATGCTCAAAAAACAATAAAAAAAAACACCTATTTTGTTCAAATAAAATTACATAGGTACATAATACTAACAATTATCAACAAAAAATGTTTTTATTTCTCTTGTATAAGAGGCCGTGTCCGCCTCCGTAGTGTAATGGTCAGCACGCTCGGCTACCGTTCTGGAGGTCCTGGGTTCGATTCCCAAGGGAGGTAAGATAAAAAGTGATTTTTTCACTGTAATATTTATTTAATATTACCCTAGACTGGTACCTGAAGCGGAGGGCTGATCACCTTTCCTTCATGTGTAAAAAAACTATCAAGATAACACTGCGTTTATATGACGCAGTGCCCTATGCACCATTGGGGTGTGGATAAGGGTTTTTATTATTATGTATAAGAGGCTATTTTTGCAATTTTATATCTTCTGTTTTTTGATATCCGTAGGGAGCCTACTAAAATATTTGATACCTAAATATTATCTAATCTTAAAGTATTCATATTATGATCCCTATCTCAGGAACAACCTGGATCAAAGTCAACCAAACCGGTTCTACCCATTTTCCCCCCGGTTCGCAGAATCAACAAGAGGTCGTCTTCACAACCTTAATATTCTGCATTTCTAGAATACTCCACGACAGCACAAAGTAATCTCGAGGCATGACAGCGGGACGTGACAGCTTCCGACATGACGTCCTGTTGTCGACGACCGCCAGCTTAAGAGGCATTACCAGTTTTGTCGGGGTTTTTGAGTTCTGGACCAGTTTTTTGGGACTCGTCCGATTCTCTTTTGTTTCGCATTTTGATGTGGCCGTCCAGTTTTCTTTGTTCACCAAGATTTTTTTTTATTGATATCTCATCAAAGACGGAGAAGAATATGGAAGTCTGGCTATTTACAGGGCTTACGACCTGGCAGTGGCTGTTTTAAGCGACATCGCTTTATACACTATGTAGCATTCGCCATCCTATCTATATCAACATGATTGACAACCATACTTCTCGAATTTCGGAAATTCTATATATGCTTCAGTCGAAAATATCAACTGTTTCTTTCTTCGTCGGCAGCATCTACGGTTGAAATTAATTAGTTTTTTTTTATTAGCATAAACCTTCATGAAACCATTTTTTTCAACAAAATTACCTAATATTGTTTCTTGAAATGTTTTTTGCCGATACTCTGTGGCAAACTTTAGAAACTTTATAAAACAAAACTCAAACATTGTTTTTGACCACTTTTATTTTTATCGTTTACTACTGGTTTCGACAAGCACCTTGTCTTCTTCCGGTCAGTCATGTTCCGGATATGTACATACCCATCCCTTAAGATGACAAGGTGTTAGTCGAGGCCATTTGAAACAGAGTACCAAAAATAAAAGTGGTTAAATACAAAGTTTGATTTTTATTTTATAAAATTATAATTGTCTTCCGATATACCTCATTGGACAGTGTATGAATGGCGTATCAGTGTCTCTATAAGTTCTATTTATGGTGACATCATCACTAAAACTATATTATGATCATATCATATCCCATGTGTTCATCGAGTTTGAATACGCACACCGCAAAACGCAAATATTTCGCATGGGTTAATACATTTTAAATTTAAGTTCTACTTGGTAAATACCACTATTTCTCAAAATCTATTGTTACACTTGTTTCGATGCATTCTGCATCATTTTCAAACACCGTATCAAACATTAAATGATGCAGAGGGCATCGAAACGCGTGTCACAGTAGATTTTAAGAAAAAGTGAAATTTATCAAGCAAAAGTGTCGGGCTGTGGTTAGTGTCGCGGACTCTGGAGTCCAGAGTTTCTCGGTTCGAACCCACTCTACCACGATTTGATACCTCTTTCTAATAATGAGCCGCTCAGGCTCACATAAACAGTATGAAATTTAAGTCTTGTTGTAGGCCCTGTGGCCTGTTTTTAAGAGGGATTAGCCTCCTGCGATGTCGATTCCCAGCTATCGACCCATCTCTTTGGTGGCCCGCCCGGGAGTCGTCTACCATGGGGTTGGCCGTACAATGCGATGTGGGGGAGTCTGGATTGCCTTCCCACCTAAAGACATCTTCGATCTCGCATATTTCCCTGATTCTGGCGTTTCTCATTCTATCTCGAAGACTCTTGCCTGATATGCTTCTTAGAGTCTTTATTTCTGACACTATAAGCGCGTTTTTTGTGCCAACGGTGTCCGCTCTACTTTCGATTCCATACGTCATGATGGGTCGGACACAAGTTTTGTAAATTTTCATTTTGCTGCCGATCTTCATCTCAGGATTTTTCTATATAACATTTTCCAGGCATCCCGAGATGGCTACAGCCTTGTTCGCTTGCCCCATCACCTCGCATCGCATAGTATTTTTGTAAATAATAATAAATAAAAAAAACTTTAATTAAAAATGGATGGATAAAATGTCACAAAGTGACTGCGATAAAAATGGATAGATAAAAAGTGACTGCCGAATAAATTAATGAAATTGATTTTTTATTTCATTTTGACTGTACTCAACATTGTTCCGGTGATGAAAACATCAATGGGAGCAATTTATATTTTTATTATTTTTGACATCTCATCAAAGATGAAGAGGAAATATGGAAGTCTGGACATTTACGGGGCTGACGACCCTCATAGGCTGGTTTAAGTGATCACTTTACACACGTGTAACATTCACCAATTCTACCCATTATTGACAACCACACTACTCAAATTCTTGGAAGTTCTATATAAATATGAACCCATTTTGAAGCATTGTTCTTGAATCACTAGAACTTTACTAGAGACATCTATCGGTGAGATGAAAAAAAATCTTCATTCTTCTTTTCTTTTCATTCTTGTTCATCTTTGATGAGATGTCAAAAAATAATATCAAAATAACTCCTGTGATTGGAGATAATCCATATTTTGTGAACAAGTATTTGGACACACTGAAAATGTTGTAAATTTATAGTTACACTACAGTCTGGTCGGAATATTTAGAAAGCAACGTTTCAAAAACAATACCATCCCGTCACCTTTTGTTTCGCCCGCCTTTCTGTCCAACACATATCCAGGTCTACTGCGGGTTCGTCGACCCGTTCCCCTCGCCCCGTTCGCCATTCCACACGGCAGCGGAGCGATTCGTGGAACCGTGCCCACCTTGTGGACTTGTGTTCCGTTCCCTTTGAGACTGCATTCACTCGTTTTGCGTTCATTTGCAGCCACTTGTCTCCGGGGTGAGCCATACCTTCGTTAATATGTTCGCGGAAGGGCGCTTTTGAATTTGAAGAAATTTGAGTGATTTTTTTATGGTTATGTTTTAAGTGCGTGAAAGAATTCGAGGAAAATCTTCACGGATGTGACACGATTATTAAAGTAATTTCTTGAAAGTGAGCTTGCAACAATTTACTTTAAATTTTAATGTACATAACGGCAATGCCAATTACAATGTATATTTGTATGTGTGTGTGCGTGTTTGTGTGTACATATAAAACTAACTAACTAACTAACCATCACGCCGCTTCCCCGCAGGGGTAGGCAGAGAGAATCGAACGCCACACCACTCTGTCTTTGCAAACATTCTTTGCCTCTTCTACAATCATGCATCTCCTCATACATACCCGACGATTATTACGACTCCTGACCCGGCCGCTTTCAAGTATTTGACATACCTGATTGTGCCAAGTTTTCCTCGGTCGTCCTCTGCTTCTTTTTCCAACTACATTCGCTCCATAAATTTGTTTAACCGTTCTTTCTTCACTCATACGCTCCACATGTCCAAACCATCTCAACACACCTTTCTTAATTTTATCGATAATGCTTATCTCAGCCTTACATTCTTTCCTTATTTCATCATTCGAACATCTATCAAACATCGTTTTGCCACACATTCGTCTGAGGGATCGCATTTCTATATGTATATGTGTACATATACATATATAAATATATATATATATATATATATATATATATATATATATATATATATATATATATATATATATATATATATATATATATATATATATATATATATATATATATATATATATATATATATATATATATATATATATATATATATATATATATATATATATATTTAAGATTTTTTTAATACTTTAATTCGTGATGTGAAAAATAAACGTTTAGTTTTGTTGTTTTAATAGTGAAAATTACTGTAAATTTGTCAAGCGAATTTGAGGTGATGTCTCACGAAAACAGCGCTTTATAACTTGTCCAATAAATAATAAATGCTTAAAAAAAACCATAGGAAGTTTATAATCATAGTATGTATACAGAAAATATGAAGACAAAACAATACTGCGAGTATACATCTAGTTGCAGAATCCGAGAGTACTTGCCTAAAATTAGTAATCCTTTAATAAATAGATATAAATCTCTATTGGTAGGATATTTAACAGATCAATCTAACCTTAATTGGTACTACACGCAGGAAAAACAAAAGGAAAATCAGCGTAATTATTTTTAATATTTGCCGTACCACACACGTTAATCTTAATGAAACAAATTATTTAACAATCTTCTTATCAGTCATCACAAAAATTACTTGCGCGTCTGATCATGTAATAATAGTACTGCCATCATCGTCCTCCTCTTATTATATGATTTGATTTTTTTACAATTTTTGTCTACAAAAAAAGTCTGTATTTTATCCGTCGTAGATAAAAATCATTCAACCAAAATATAGAGATGATAACTGCAAAAATATATGGCTACATGTAACATACATATGTATACAAAAATTATTCAAATGTTCGCAATGATATTCACGTGTTTCACGATTTCGCATTAGTTTTTTTTAAGCCATTTTTTTGTAAAGTCCATTCGTTCCGCTTCCAGTTTCAGCAATACCATATTCCTCGCGCTAAAACCGAGAAACACCATGCTTTATTTTATACACGTCGCTCACTCCTTTCAAGAACGTCATAAATAAAAAATCGACAATTTTCAGTTGTGCATGTTTTCGGAATGCCCAGAAAATGTACTATATTCCAGCAAAAGAGGCATATTTTTAACTTAATATTAACCCGCTACAGGGCAGAAAGTCTTGTTTTTGCATTTTGAAGAAAAGGTATTTTTTAATTATTTTTTGAAATATACTAAATATTTTTCAAATGGAGAAAAAACCTTCAGGTTTTACCTAAAAAGATCTGTCGCATAGTAAAAAGTTCAATAAGTGGCTTGATATTTATTTTTAATACATTGCATTATATTTTTTAACTTTAAAAACGTTCTCCTGAAAAATCAAGTTTTTTTTAGTTATGACGTTCTTGTAAGGAGTGAGCGATATGTATAATATTTACCGCTTTGACAAACCACAGACACGGCACACGCACACACTCAACACCGCGCTGTCTCGCCGTAACTCGATATAATTCCACACTTCGTATGTATGTACTCGTTTTACTCATTACGTCTCGGGCCTAATACCTCAGCTGGATGTGTGGAAAAATCACTTGAGAACGGATTATCTCATACTGCCCGCGCTCTTCAAACCGTTGCATAATACTAGAGGCCGTACCTACCTACCCGAGACAGCCGTCGGAATTTCGCGATTTTCTCTTATATACTTGACATAGCACAAACGCTGCGTTATGCAAGGCAACGAGATATTGAGTTATTTTGGCGATATATTGTTATTAAATTTATTTACTTACCTACATTTTACTTAGTTAATACCACTATTTCATATTATTTTTTGACATCTCATCAAAGATGAAGGAGAATATGGAAGTCTGGGTATTTACAGGGCTGACGACCGTCATAAAAAGCTTCTTTTCATCTCACCAATAGATGTCTCTAGTAAAGTTCTAGTGATTCAAGAATAATGTTTCAAAATTGGTTCATATATATAGAACTTCCAAAAATTTGAGTAGGGTGGTTGTCAATAATGGGTATAATTGGTGAATGTTTCACTTGTGTAAAGTGATCACTTAAACCAGCCTATGACGGTCGTCAGCCCCGTAAATGCCCAGACTTCCATATTCTTCTTCATCTTTGATGAGATGTCAAAAAATAATGTGAAAATAACTCCTGTAATTGGAGATAATCCAGATTTTGGAAACAATTATTTGGACACACTAAAAATGTTGCCACTGTTTAATATTTAGAATGGTTTTTACTAGTGTATATTAGTACAGTGGAACCTTTCATAACGAGTAATTCGTATAACGAGCAAAAAAAGTGACGAGCGACATTTCGCATGAGTTACAGATAGAGGGCAAGTCCCTTTGTCACGACATTCACTTGTGAGCCGGGACTTCCGCGCCAGTCAAAACAAAAAATGTTTCTCTCAACGAGTAAGATTCTGGAACGCTAATTATGCTCATTGTGAGAGGTTTCACTGTAATTTGTTTCTGATTAATAATAATTGATTGATGATTGCACTTGCGGCTTTGACATCCTCTGTTCTTGTCTGCGAACACCATTTCCTGAGAGAATGCAATTTTACTGCGTTTTTCCTCAATAATGACTAGGTTCTAATTTTAGATACCACGTAGTTAAGTTTCGAATTTATTTTCACATTTACTAAGAAGCAACTCTTTATAATTATTTCCGATTCAACATATATGGAAAGAATGCAAAGCATTTTCGATAAAATCAAGTAAGGTGTGTTGAGATGTTTTGGGCATGTGAATCTAATGAAGAAAGGATAGTTAAACAAATTTATGGGGCTATTGTGGGTGATACTAGAAGCAGAGGAAGACCGAAGAAAACTTGGCATGATCAAGTTCTTCAAATATTTGAAAGTGGTCAGGTGTCGGGATAATCCTCGCGTATGTATGAGAAGATTGTGTGCAATGACAGATTGATGTGGCGTTCTATTCTCTCCGCCTACGACGATGGAAGCGGCATGATGATAAGTTATAAATAACTAACGTAAGATTACGTATCGCTCACCTCTTTCAAGAACGACATAAATAAAAAAAACTTGATTTTTCTGGAGAACGTTTTTCAAGTTCAAAAATATAATACAATGTATTAAAAATAAATATCAAGCCACTTATTAAACTTTTTACTGTGCGACAGATCTTTTTAGGTAAAACCTGAAGGTTTTTTCTCCATTTTAAAAATATCTAGTATATTTAAAAAAATAATTAAACAATACCTTTTCTTCAAAAAGCAAAAACAACACTTTCTGCCCTGTAGCGGGTAAATATTAAGTTAAAAATATGCCGCTTTTGCTGGGATATAGTACATTTTCTGGGCATTCCGAAAACATGCGGAACTGAAAATTGACGATTTTTGAAATATGACGTTGTTGAAAGGCGTGAGCGACATGTTTCCGGCGATATTCCTCTTGTCGTATCATCTTCAAACGTCGCGTTATAAAACCTCGACAGTAATTTCAAATTACTTAATAAATTAAGAATAACTGTACTCGTATACCATTTTTTATTGATATATTAATTCGAGATGAATCCCTTGACCTCATATTAGATGGTTAGTGGAGAACACGGGTGATGTAACGCCTTTAATAATTTTAATTATAATCATTCTAGCGCACATCATGTACCACATTATATACATACGTCGGCGAACATAATTACATATTCGCCAGTTTTTTTATTGATTAGTCTGCGTCAGGCTTAATTGTAAGCCATCTATCAAATATTCTCAAATCTCCGCACACGCAAATACCGCACCGTGAATCACCAGGTGAACGAAATGAATGCCACATTCTGAGTGTGTCCAAATACTTATGAATAATAATAGTAAATATCGTAGTCATACAGGAGAAAGTGACCAAGTGCATCTTTTACAAAAACGTGATCATTGCCTATTTGATATCTTACTAGCTTAAATTGCCCTGAAAAATCCCAAAGGATTTTAATCTCGGAGGTATAATATATTGACTTGGTAAAAATGACTTATTTATTTTCTTGCCCAGCAAAAGTGACTTAAATGGTCCTCCTGAATGTTTTACGTTTTGTTAGTTGGTTCACTGTCTCCTGTACGACTACGATATATAAAGATATAAGTAAGGGATGTAAGGCTGAACAAGGGATAATTGAAAAGATTAAGAAGATAACACTCCTTATCATTCAGGTCAAATGTAGATCAAATTATAATAAATCAACGGATATGTTTTACATGTAACATATCATTTAAATATGAACGAAAGGTAATCAGCCCTCCGCTTCAGGTTATCAGTCCAGAGTAATATTCAATAAATATTAAAGTGAAAAATCACTTTTATTTATTTGACCCCCCCCCTCCTGGGAATCGAACCCGGGAGGGGGGGTCAAAGTCCCCTTCAGTACGGTAGCCGAGCGTGCTGACCATAACTGACTCTAATGCGGACAAAACAAATCCATCCTTAATAAAAAGCTTTCCTGATTGTCAACACAGATAGCTATAATGAACTCATTTGGACAGTGAACAGTCCGCCTTCTCCTGAGGAGTTTTACTTGGTTTCCTCCCAGCAATGAGCTAATGCTGAGAAGTTCCTGATAGGCTCACACTAGATTATCCCTCCTGTTCCCAAAACAGATACAAATAAAAACATATTTATTTAAAATTTATATTTGAAGCAATAAGTTTGTGATTTTCCATTTTATAATGAAAATATTAATTTGTTTTAAAATCAGTAAACAAATTTTATTATAACTTAATTATAATGTCTACCGGTTTCGAAGCTAACCGCTTCTTTTTCAAGACTTCAAGTCTTTTCAAGTCTTTTCAAGACTTTTCAAGACTTTTCAATACTTCAAGACTTTTCAAGTCTGGATAAATAAGCGGTTAGTTTCGAAACCGGTAGACATTATAATTCCGTTATAATAAAATATATATAGTGATTTTAAAACAAAGTTATATTTTAGTTTAATTTTTATTTAGTTAGAAGAAACAAAAGTGTACTTAATGATCTATAAACTTTTTACATAATAAGCAAGGTAAATAATAAATGCAATTCCCATGTAAAAAAAATCCATGATGACGGACGTCTCGGTTGCCGTTCGCCGGAGGCCTCACCCTCCGCGGATGATGTGGGCGCACGATGTGTTCGGTCTCACCTTATTGGGTGGCAGATCGCTGACGCCATCCCGAACTGCCGGCATTCCTCCGTTGTATGGGAAACGAACGTTTTATGGTATCGGGGTATCAAGCAGGGTCTAGATGCGTACTAAATAAAGTAGCGAAACATATAAGACACCTCAAAACGTCCCTCACCTGTTGATGCTTTGCCCCCATTTCAACTTTCAAAGACAACAGCTGAAGACGCGCTGCAGGAGCCTGGGCAAGGACCTATCCGACATCGGATCCGTGTTAGTTCATAAGGAATTCTCACGAGAGGTGGTATCATACATGATAAAAATGCAAAAGGATATTAATACCAAGCTAGGACACAAAATGCCAAACCCTCTTCTAGTAGAACGGAAGGTCTGTTGTCGACATTGAAAGCTGTCCCACCGCATGCCCAGATCTGATACAGAAGCATCTAGGCTTCCTGACAAATCTGCTCTTGCAAAGCAATTTTTTTTACCTAAGTTGCGAAATTTATTGAAAATGTGAACTGTTGTCGACATTCAACAGTCCGGCTTCTCCTGTGGAGTTTTACTTGAGTTCCTCCCAGCAATGAACAAATGCTGAGAAGATCTTTATTGGCACACGCTAGATTATTCCTCCTGTTCCTAACACAGATTAAAATAATAAAGAAATTTAGCTAGAAGAAATAAAAATCCACTTAATGATCTTTAAAACTTGTACATAATAAGAAAGGTGAATGATAAATGCAACTCCTATCTAAAGAAAAATATAATTTATAAGACATTCAGGAAGGATTGACGTGTGCGAAGACACAAACTACAGAGGACGACCCGCTTAACCTAAATGGACCATTATCTCCGACATAGAGACGGGTGGAGACTGACCACGAATGAAGCAAAACAGTCATAACAAAGATGGTAACCCACGAAGAAGATGGTCTCGATCGCTTTGCGGAGTCTATAATCGACTCGGCTCCAGTGCAACAAGAAAGACCATCGCCGATATTACGAAGTTATACCAGTTCGTCTGGTGACATTGGGGTATTTCCTCTATTCGAGCGATATCTTCTTGATGTCATTGAAATAATTTACCACTTGCGGCAAACTTGTCGTCTGGCCCCAAACTGTTCCCCTAATTGCCTCGTCTTCTGAATTTTAATGATGACTGATTCATTTTCCGCTCCGAGCTTAACAGCTGTTATAATAAAAGTGGAGATCGCTTAGTTCTTCAATGAAACCGTTCTTTCTTTTGTCCGCTTCATTCAGTCTAATGCTGTGAAAAAATTCACTGTATTCAGCAGCGTTTCTGACGACAATTATTATTTTCTCACCAGAAGTCTGCTCATTATCCTCCTCGAAATACTCGAATTCCTCGAAGTTGAATTTCTCGGTATTTTTGCAGATGTATACTTATCGAAAATATTGATTTACTGCGATTGTGAAACTTCTTGAAATAAATTATTTGAAACAATTATGCATTATTGTTATAGACCCATAGGTCGGCAATGTGTGGCTCGGGAGCCGTATGTGGCTATTTGACGTTTTGCACAAATATCCGCGGGACGGCTCTTCGACTCACCCTTAATAACATAATAACTTAACATTCTAACCCTTAATAACTTAACATTCGTCTGGCGGACTACGCAATTAGAAACGTGAAACTTAATCAAAAGTATTTATTAAAAATAGGAACCGGTTACATGGCTCTTAAGTTCCGTTTATTAGGAATGAATGTAAGAGACATTTAATAATAAATCACTATTCCGCACAGCTACTACATATGTCAATATTGTACGAACCACAAATGGCATTGTATCTACAAATATAGTTTAGTTATCTATGGTTACAGCAAACTGAGAAATCGTCTTATTGACGAGAACCTGGAATCGTGCTAAAAAAATTACGTCATACAAACCTGATTTGATCAAACGTTCAAAGGAGATGCAAGGGCATTATTCGCAGTAAATAGTGTTCTTATGGATTGATACTTTATTTTCAAACAATTTTTTATCAATGAATAAATTCCTTATGATTTCTTAAGTATCCTACGAGTGACGTTGTTACTAAATATTCTTAAAAATACGGTATATAAATAAAACGGGAAAAAATAAGATAATTGAAAAATATTTTAGAAGTCATACTGTAGTAACATTCTTAAGGTTCAAGGGATCACGTAATAATGAAAAAAATAAAGGTACATTAGAAAGGTACTGTAAAGCATGGGGTGCAGGAGAGACGAGAAGATTGTTTTTTTTCCAGGAATCATCATTTTTCTGTCGTAATTTTTACGATAGTTTAGTATTCTAGGGTCAAGTTTGAAATCAAGTTTTATTATAATTAAGGTATACTAGAATTGCTAACAGATTTGGCTCTCAAGATTATTAAAAAAATTGTTACAATGTGGATATTGGGCTTTTTGGCTTATAAGTTTGCCAGGATAAGGGAAATGCGAGATCTAGAATGACGTTAGGTGGGGAAGGCAACGAAGGAGACATGAGATGTGAGGAGATGTGAGGAGAACGGAACCATCCAGACTCCCTCACATCACACTGCACGGCCAATCCTAAGGTAGATACTACCAAAGAGATGGATTCACAGCTGGGAATCGACATTACAGGAGGCTAATCCCTCTTAAAAACAGGCCACCACGCCTACACCAAGAAGGTAGCCGACCACTGTTATAGACTATCATTGATGCTGGATGTTTCAGTCTATTGAATAGTCTGCCTCGGTGTTAGATAAACCAATAAAACGATCGTAAAACTCGGAAATGGTTTCACTGCCGACTTGACCTATGAAGTTCACAGGCGCTCTGGCCCGACAACCTCTGTCAAGAGCGCTCGCATTGGGATACCGCCGGAACTCGTGCGGTCTGAGTCATAGGTCCTTGTGGTCGTAGTGTCAATTTTATTAATAGTGCGTGAAATGCACTTCGATGCATGATCCGGCATGGTGTTTATCGCCCGTTTATCCTGTTATTGTAACGCAGCCTGACGTTCAATAACCTTATTTTGGCACCCACTATGCGTCATCATTTGTCCATCAACCACACAATCGTACTACATACTTGCAAATTTTAATATTATCGGCCAACGACTACTTTCACGCGATTCTCTCTAGAAAACTTTAATGTTTTTTTTTTAAATTAATAACCCGCAAATCCTCTATTTTTAGAGACTTGTCTGCATGTAGGATAATAAGGATAGGTGAGCTAAATTTGAAAAATGCATCACAAACACCCGGACCAATTGAAAATAGACCTTTCTTGAACTTATTTTGCAATTGACGGGAATCGAACCCGCGACGCCAATTTAGCAGTCGATCGTTTACCCAACTACGGCACGGCGCCTGCCTAATGTAATTTTATTTTCAAAATTTATAATCTCAAAGTAATTCACGGAGCTATGTTTAAACCTTGGCATGATCAAGTATTTCAAAAACTTGATATTGGCCAGGAGTCAGAATAATTGGCGGGTATGTATGAATGAAAATGAGGAGATGCATAAAAGAAGATTGTGAAACGAGTTGGTTTGGGCATGTGAATCGAACGGGTGAAGAAAGGATAGTTTAACAAATTTATTAGGCGAATGTGGTTGGTAAGAAAAGTAGAGGAAGACTGAGGAAAAGTATTTCAAATATAATACTTGAAAATGGTCAGGTCAGGTTTCGGAATAATCGGCGTGTATGTATGAGAAAATGTATGAAAGTAGAAGAGGCGAAGATTGTGTGTAAAGACAGTTCGGCGTGGTATTCTATTCTCTCTGCCTACCCCTGCGGAGAAATTGTATGATGGTTAGTCAATTTTATATATGTATGTATATATGAATGAAAAAAATTGAAGACACTTGAAAATTTACAACATTTTGAGTGTGTTCAAATACTTGTTCACAAATCTGGATTATCTCCAATTATAGGAGTTATTTTTCATATGATTTTTTTGACATCTCATCAAACCAGCCTATGACGGTCGTCAGCCCTGTAAACGCCCAAACTTCCATCATCTTCTTTATCTTTGATGAGATTTCAAATAAAATAATAAAATTGAAAATATTGAAATCAAGCCTACTTGGTAGAGACCATATTCAATGACTCAGAGGACAGTACAATAATAATCATATACAGATGCGAGTCATCTGTTATGGACCGTGTTGCACCCATCGCCCATCGCGTACTTTACGCTTTCCTCAATCATCCCATTCCCTCACGATACCTCGTCCTGTTGTGATATTCAAATGGTAAAACAAATTAGCATGAGTGTAGCACCACCGCCCTTTCATCCGCCGCCACATGCAGCTCCGACCCGCTCATTGTGCGGTACTCGTATATGCTGTGTGTAAACACGCCAAGTGCACTTGCTGCAGACCATTCACCATTCTATTCCTGTCCGTCCTGCGCTGCGCGTCCCGGCCTCGCGGTGGCGTTGCACTCCCCTTGGGCTTCCCGGGTATATTAATCATAACCGAATTGAACGGGTTTCATTAACGCACTTCCGAGAATGGCGTGTGTCGATTCTTTGACTTTCGTCATTCCGCTGATTCTCCGCCCGTTATTGGTCTTGTAACTAAAACTAACTATCACGCCGCTTTATAGCGAGTGTTTTGCCTAGAATTTTCACTCATGAATTACATGAAATTACACCATTTCTTTAAATCTATTGTAATACGTGTTTACATATTCTAACACAGTATATAAAGCTAGGTAAGTCTAAATTGTAGAGTTGCGAGTTTTTTTGCCTAGAATTTTCACTCATGAATTACATGAAATTATAGTAACTTTATACATAAAGAGTAAATCCACTCACGAGTAGGCATAGGCTGTGAAACTTATAAAGTTGAAGCCTGAGTAGGGACATGATGAGCGGTGTTGCAAAAGCCGTAGCTAGATTTCAGAGTCACTTGGACGTTAGGTAATTGAAAATAAAAATTACGCCGCTTTCCAGCAGGAGTAGGCAGGAAGAATTGAACGCCAAACCAATCTGTCTTCGCGCACAATCTTCGCCTCTTATTATTATTATTATTACGATTGGTGAAATCTTGCTGATGTGCTAATAAATCAGCTTAATTTGGTTTCTACTATGTAGTTTTTTGTTGTTGCTAGTTTTATGGGTTTATGGCCAAGCAGAATACTATCTGATTAAAATTGAGAATGCCATTTCTCTATGGAATTCCATGAGCAATGAGGTATACTTCTACCGTATGTGAGTAATGGAAACTTTTATAATTTGACGAGAACTTCCGACAGAAATTTCACCAGTCTAGAGATGCCTATCAATGTACAAAAGCGAACACTGAAATAAACACGTGGAAGGTCTACCAAATATTTAGTTATAACAAATTGTAAAACTATTTCCGTTACGCAGCTTGATATATTCATAATGAGAAGTAATTATTTTAAGAAAACAAGTACAGTAAAACCTCATTATCACGGACTAATTTGGGGAAGGGGGTGTCCGTTAAAGCCAAAAGTCCGTTTTATAAAAAAAGGTTAAAAACTAATCAAAAAACATTTTTTAAATATATGAACATAAATAAAATTTTGTTATTATTGTCTTCGGACACTGTGAAGTGACGTTGCTGTTTGATATCGACGCGCTTGCTTTCGGTGATCCTGCTTTGAAAAAGGAAACAAGTTTTGAGACATATTTTGTGATTATTATGGCCGCTAAAAATTGTTTACACGCGACGATCCTTGAATTTAAGCTTGTATAATACTAATAGGAAGGGTTTTTTTACATTTGACCGTAATTTATGTCCGTAATATCGGGGTTTTACTGTACGTAACTAATTTAACCTTTTAGCTGCACATAAAGCATTCAGATATATTGATTTTACGAACCTCCTCAATCCCAGGAAATAGCAGCTCCCCCGCTATTAGAACAAAACACTCGCAGGTTAATTTCATCTCCCGTAACCCACTGTTATTAATTTGATTTAATTCCCGTCCTAAATATTCCACGACGGGCCGTGAACCTGGCCCTCCGCGTCTACCTGCCGCTCGCATGCAGCCCGACTCCCTCGCGGGTAGGCGGTGTCTTGTGCTGACGTGGGCGGGCTGCCAACCAAAACTACACTCTACTTATTATCGTTTTGGTGGCCAGAGGTTATAAACCTCGGTACACTAGACGCAGGTAGATTATCGTTTGTTAACCCACCGGCCTATCAGCCGCCAAACGTTGGCGATAGGTATGTTTTTAAATTCGAATAACAGTCGCATTTAAGCCACGCCCACATCCGTGGTAGTTCACATTATAAAGATACTTTTGTGTGATATCTACAAATCAGTAAAGAAGGCTTTTTGTAATGCATTATTTTTTTATAATTTTTATACAAATTTACTGACGATACTCGACCAAAGATGTCCCTGTAAGGATAGAATTATCATTTTGATTGAAATACCAACTAAAATCAGTTAGAAATCAAAACTTTACATCCCAGGTATAATGTTTTGTTGATTTATTTTTCTTGTTAATTTATCACATTTCTGATCTGACACACGATAAAATACGTGCATAATAGTTATAGGGGATACATTCAATTAGTGTCTTTATATACATGTTTAAAAAAAACTGATATGCGGATGGGTTAAGATTATGAAAGATTTGTGTGGTGTTGGAGGCGCATTCTCCCAATTCCATGGACAGCTAGACGCACCAACGAGTCCATTCGTCAGGAGTTACACTTAGATGAATTGACTCTGGCCAACGTCTGTACACATCGGATTGTTCGGTTCTTTGGACACGTTGCAATGAGGATAGCCTGGAACGACTAGATGTGTCTGGAGGGGAAGAGAGGGAGAGGTGGATCCACGACACGATGGACCGACCATGTTAAGACAGCAGCAGGCAGATCAGTTGTTGAAGCACACGTGCAGCGCAGTCAAGGGATAACTGGAGAAGAGTCATTGCTTCTATAAGGGTCACAACCCTCAGTAATAAGGATTAAGACAGAGAAGAAGGTTTGTGTCAAGAAAAAAATGTAGCTTGTGAAAGGAATCTGTGATTTCAAAGACAACAAACAGCTGGAGGTGCGTTGCAGGAGCCTGGGTGAGGACCTATCCGACATCGGAACCGTGTTGTTCATAAGGAACTCTCGCTGGTATCATACGTGATAAAACTGGTGAAGGATGTTCGTATTATTTAATGATTCGGCATTAACTTTGTGGATTGACATGATTATTTAAATTATTTTGATTAGTTTTAATTTGTACCAGAAGATGAAAACAATTGTCGTTTTCGAAAATAGTCGTAAATAAAAATAAAACTCAATTCAGTGGATTATTCAAGTGTTTAATTTAATTTAAGGATGTTAGTACCATAAACCAAGCTAGGACACAAAATGCCGAACCACCTTCTAGTGCAACGGGAGGCCTGTTGACGCCAGTCAGCAGTCCGGCTTCTCATGAAGAAGTTTACGTGGTTTTCTGCCAGCAATGAGCAAATGCTGAAAAGTTTCTTATTGGCACGCACTAGTTTATCATTCCTGTTCTCAACACAGATTGAAATAATACATATTTTTAGTTAAATGAAACAAAAATGCATTAATTCGCAGTAAAATCGGGGTAAAATTGTTTTACATATTTTTATAATTTTCGTTACTTAGTTCATTAAATAATTGCTTTGCAAGAAAAGTCTAGATGCTTCTGTATCAGATCTGAGAATGTGGTTTGGTACACTAGATGCCAAATATGGAACTCATCTGCTCTCATACCGTTGAATATGTACTAATCGTCCGGCATACTTGCCATTTTCATTATTCTTATCTCGAGACCTGAGTCATCGTTTCGTAGTACGACTCCATTCGAGTTGACCATCGTGGCCGATAAAAACGCTGTTTATTTTCTACTTTCCGGCGCTCCATCTGAATGCCAAAGATGCTGCGCATTCCCACACATGTCCGGGGTCTGGCTTGTGTAATAGCGTGCCGCGGGTACGGGTCGTGATCTCTGGTAAAAGTCGAATTTGTTTATCAGATAAATCATCAAACTCCGTGCCGGTACCGCCAATTCTGCGAAATAAACAATCATGTTGACAACTTTATAAAAATAAAAAAAGCATCCTCCTTCTCGTCCCTCTTCCAGGTATTTTTTTACAAATGTGGAATTTTGTAATTGGAACAGTACATTCAAAGTTGTCCCACCGCATTCCCGGATCTGATACAGAAGCATCTAGGCTTCCTGAAACACCCTCTTTTGCATTTGATATTTTTTCTTGTTTTTATTTTATGAACTAAGCTGCGAAAATTATAAAAACGTGAAAACAAAATGTATCTTGATTTTACTGTGAATTTACATTTAATAGCTTTTAATTGGAACAGTACAACCACTTGTTTTGTAATACTCGTATATGTGTTTAATTTGACGTTACTATTCTGTTAAATTCCCAAAAAAAAATCAAATTAAAAGTCTATCAATTTATGCTTCATTATTGTAATCATTTAAAGCTCTATGTTGTCAATCACAAAGGAATATTTGATTTACTGAAATTCAATTCATAATTCGCCATTTTCAACGACTTCCGCACATTTTCCCCCACATTTAGCGGTAACAATGCGTCCAACGTTTGTAACTTACACGCTCTCTCGTACTTTGCTTTCGATTTCCGAATTTTCGACACCTGTCTGACCTCGAGAGAGACTCCCTTATTACTTATGCCATCTCGGGAGAATTAGTGAGCTCTCAGGTAGACGGCCGCGGGCAAATATAATGAAGTTTGTCTGGAATTTTGTCCTGCATACATTAACGTCTTGTACATACACTCTGGTCCACGTACGGCTGTGTGACGTCACGGCCCACTTGTGCTCTTGCTCCGGTCATTAATAACTGCTGTGACGTCACTTCAAATTAAACACATTTCGCTATGCGGTCCACTGTACTACATACTGCGCACTCTGAGCACTTAACCTTTTCAGATTTGAACACTTGAAAATATTTTATTCTTCTCAATGTTCTTTGTTATATAGAGGCATCTTTTTGATTCGGTGCTTGGTACACTTATTAATTAATTTTTATTTATTTATTTAAACTACACGTAAGAAATAAGTTCATTGGCCGGCTTATTGCCAAAAAACAATATCTTCCAACCACTCAAAAACAGACTAGTGATATTGGTCAAAGCGTTTGATACCATATATAGCTGTTTGCAATCAGAGGGTAGATTGTAATTGAATATTTAAAAAAAATTAAAAACATATTACATACATAAGTCACATATCGCTCACTCCTTTCAAGAACGTCATAAATCAAAATACTTGATTTTTCAGGAGAACGTTTTTAAAGTTTAAAAATATAATACAATGTATTAAAAATAAATATCAAGCCACTTATTGAACTTTTTACTGCGCAACAGATCTTTTTAGGTAAAACCTGAAGGTTTTTTCTCCATTTGAAAAATATTTAGTATATTTAAAAAAAAAATTAAACAATACCTTTTCTTCAAAATGCAAAAACAACACTTTCTACCCTGTAGCGGGTAAATATTAAGTTAAAAATATGCCACTTTTGCTGGGATATAGTACATTTTGTGGGCATTCCGAAAACATGCACAACTGAAAATCGACGATTTTTGATTTATGACGTTCTTGAAAGGAGTGAGCGATATATAATATTCCCGGTGAGAATTTTCCATTACTTATTATGGGACATGGGATTTTAAGGTTAACAAGACTGATAAAAATAAGAAAAGACAGGGCAAAATGTAAAATACAAAGCAATAAAAGGTACAATAAATAGTAAATTGGCATAAAAAAACATAAGGTAAGATGTTTAAAGGAAAAAAATGAGAAAATAAAACTTACCACTTACACAACGATCTTTCAATGAAGTATTTTTTCAGTTCATTCATTTTGGATCCCTGAATAGGTTATATTTTAAATATGTCAAGCAGCTAATAATAATTATTAATTATCTCGCCTTTTACCAATTGAATGTTTCCATTTCGACGTTAATTTTTGATAAAACTCCTTTGAAAATCGGAATCAAGTCGTGATGGCCTAATCGCACGGTGGTTTATTGTGCATCGATAAATGACGCCATGTGCACATTGCGGCATTGCACTCGTTGGCATTAAACTCCGCCGCAATTTGACCGCAGTGTCCCTGGCATACCGGAAGTGTGGACGGGCAATCTGCATAGCAACTCTTCTCTGCTTTGCACCGATCGGAAACTTTTAGCTTGGATAATACAATGATGGAACAGCCAAGGAACAGGGTGAATGGTGCACGGAAATCAGTTATTGCAAATAAAAACCTATCAACGAAAGCTAAACTGGCAGAACACAACGGAGTCCTAGTTCCAACCATTATGTATGAAAGCGAAGCGTGGAGTCGGCAAAAGAAGGATGAAAGCAGTCGATATGCGATCCCTCAGATAAATGTGCGGCAAAACGATGTATGATAGATGTTCGAATGGTGAAATAAGGAAATAATGCAAGACTGATTAAGAGAAATTAAGAAAGGCGTGTTGAGATGAGTGGGGAAAGAATGGTTAAATAAATTTATGAGGCAAATGTAATTTGAAAAAGAAACAGAGAATGACCGAAGAAAACTTGGCACAATCAGGTATGTCAAATACTTGAAAGCGGCCGGGTCAGGAGTCGAAATAATCGGCGGGTATGTATGAGGAGATGCATGAATGTGGAAGAGGCGAAGAGTGTTTGCAAATACAAGGTGGTATGGCATTCTATTCTCTCTGCCTACCCCTGCGGGGAAGCGACCTGATGGTTAGTAATACAATCACCCCTCCCTTATCAACTACAGCTCTGCGTTTAAAATAACCGACTGTTTCATGGATGAAAGTGAACTAAATGATACCCATCTTCTTCTTAGTCTGTCCCCCAAGTTAGAAGATCGTGATCATCACATGTTCCCGATACGACACTCCTCCAGTTATCTTCTTCTTCTTCTTTTTAATGGTTTCTAACCCACCTTGGGTGTTATAGCCAGTGTCGAGTTATTTTTTATTTACACTTTTTACATCCTCCAGTTATCTCTGATATCCTACCGCTGCCAAGAGTGAAGATCCTATATGAAATATGGATGTGTGATTATTGATTTAAAATTGTAAATATGTTTATCTATCGATTCGTATTCGGACGGAAATGCAGAGGGATAAACAAACCCGCGTCCTCTCCAAATATGTATGTAGCAGTTTTTTGTGTTTTGACAGCGGATTGTAAAAACGTGTTGCGTGTTTGTTGCCCTTCTCATAAATACCATTCTTCCTCTGGACGTGAACAAATAAACGATAAAGATTCAGAAATTCCTTTCTTCGTCTTTATTTTTTCTTGTTCATTGTTTCGATATCTTTTTCGCATTTTTTAACTTACCTATACTGAGCCTTGAATGAAATATCATGCAACAAAAATACTCACAAATCGCTCACTCCTTTCAACAACGTCATATAAAAAAATGGTCAATTTTCAGTTGTGTATGTTTTGGGAATGCCAAAAAAATGTACTATATCCTAGCAAAAGTGGCATATTTTTAACTTAATATTAACCGCTACAGGACAGAAAGTGTTGTTTTTGCATTTTGAAGAAAAGGTATTGTTTAATTTTTTTTTAAATAAACTTAATGTTTTTTCAAATGGAGAAAAAACATTCAGGTTTTACCTAAAAAGATCTGTTGCACAGTAAAACGTTCAATAAGTGGCTTGATATTTATTTTTAAAACATTTTAATATGTTTTCAAACTTTAAAAACGATCTCTTGAAAAATCAAGTTTTTTGATATATGACGTTGTTGAAAGGAGTGATTGAAATGTGACAAATAACTATGTCCAATGTAACATAACACTTTTAATTTTATTATTATTACTTATTTTTATTTCATTTATTATAAAATATACATGTTCATATTAATTATCTGTATTTTGGCCTATGTTAAGCTACAAATATTTTAGAATAGCACGTAATTGTTTTTGTTGGTCGTAAAATAGATTTTATAGAACGTGTCTAATGATATTCTTTTATTTTGTTACAGGTAAGGATTGTTCAACTAACACTTCATAGTTTTATTATCCCATCGGATCAAGAATATTGGTGATATAAGCGCAACCGATAAATTGTCTGACTCATTTTGTACGTCTCAATAAGGTTAAAGGTATTTATACAATTGTTTAAATTATAGTACATATGATTAATTGATTTCGATTGATAGGATCGAGCATGTTGTTGAGAGGAAGAAGATTCAAAGAAGGGTTCATATTGAGACTGTTAGGATTCCAAGAATAGATAGTTTCAGACGTTTTTGAAGGTCGATTCAGAGGTAATTGAGGGGTGATTCATCTCAGGGTCATGCAGCTTGAACGGGGAAGGAATCACGTCATCAATTACATATTCTTTTTTGACATCTCATCAAAGATGAAGAAGAATATGGAAGTCTGGGCATTTACGGGGCTGACGACCGTCATAGCTGGTTTAAGTGACTACTTTACACACGCGTAACATTCACCAATTCTACCCATTGTTGACAACCACACTACTCAAATTCTTGGAAGTTCTATGTATATGAACCAATTTTGAAATATTGTTCTTGAATCACTACAACTTCACTAGAGCCATCTATTGGTGGGATAATAATAGGAGATAATCTAGATTTGTGAACAAGTATTTGGACACACTCAAAAATGTTGTCATCAATTACGTGTTATTTGTGATATTTTTCGTTTCTCTAGTTCAGGTATCATCGTTCTCATTTTTAGTTACCAAAGACAACCAAATTCATGCTGATTTTATATTTTCAGTCCAACCACCTAGCTCCTAATTTATTCATCCATAATCCTTGATCTAATTCGTCAGATTTTGCCTAACGCGGTATTCCATACGCCGGTCCTAGGGCTTCTAATCTCATTACCGACCGCTAAACACCTTCCTCAGCCGCGTAATTCCTAATTCGCCACTGGACTTAGCTCCCCGCTTATTATGACTAAGTATCCGGCTGATTTTGTACGAATATTGGATCAACTGCGCACGAGTTTGGCTGTCGTTAGTCATTAGCATTTGAATCCTCCACACCTTTGATATTTGACACCTCGACAATGACATCTTAAGCACGCCTCGCCTTTCACTAATTTGGAAACATGTTTTATCGTGTTGTTGTTTTACACTCAATTATGTTACGCGGTTTATCCATCTCCGCGCTGTAATGACTACAGGTCGTTAGGTGTGTGATATCACTATCCATTTTCACCCTCCTCGAATTAATTTCAATTTTCAATTTCAATTTATTCAATAATTAATATATACATTACAAACTAACATTTAAGGCGTATACATTAAAAAAACAAATTAAAAGTAAGCAACAAGACTCTTGGTAAATGTGTAGAAGAATCCCGCTTCGGAAGACTCCTTCAGACACATGGAACAGATCAATATCCAATGTGATATTGTTCAACATAGCAGTAGCTCTTCCTACAGGCATAACCATTGGCAGGTTGGTCCTGTGTATAGGAATGTGAATTAAAATACACTGCCGTATATAAAATAGCCTATCTGGGAAATGAAGTTTTACAGGTGGCATTATGGGTAACTGTGAGTAGGAATTATTGTTATAAAGACATTTTACAAATATTTGAGTCAATTTGATGTCTTGATAAGACGAAACGCGTCACATTATATAAAATTGTATACAGACGGACCTCATCTTTCGCACATTCGACTTTCGCACAGCTCGCTATTTTGCACATTCAAAAAAAAACTTTTTTTTGGCAATAATGCAAAAATGTTTTGTTTCCGTACTGTTGTTTCCCTTTCACACTATGAAGTGCATATGAACCAAGTCCGTAGGGCGATCCATAATAGTACTTCATGTCATGGAATTACACCAACTGTCTGCAGTTACAATAAATAAACAATGTTATTGTCAGGAATAAAACTATAACAATTGTTTACCCATATATTCTTATCTAAATATTGCGTGACATTGTAAAAAACGTGCTTCTGGCACTGACACGGAGTTCAATTTAAAACATGATTTATTAAAAACTCCAGAACGGACGTAGACTCAACGCAACTAAATCAAACACTCGTAAAAATCTGATTATAAAAATACTTCCCGGCTTTAAAATCGCTCGCTGTTTTATTACCAGCACGGAATTCAATGATCTGACTCGTTCAAACATAATAATAATAAAGTTGTAAATAACGCGCATTTACAATGGTTTGTGGCGTTTCCACACTGTTCACGATAGTGGCTCACCTTCGTAAAACTTACAGTACTCCTGTCCTTTCTACCTTTCAACCAGTGGCGGTACTTCCCTAGAAGCCCAAAAGCCCTAACAACTCCAAATAAAAATGAGTTAATCTAGACCAAATGATTAAAAATACATAATTTATGTATGACTGTTTTGAAATTATCACGCGCTTATATGATTATTAAACACTATGCATGCCATTATTTGGTGATGGTACTTATTGGTGATGGTTGATATCTGAGGAAGATATTTTACTATAGTGAACATTTTCTTTATTTAAAGGTGATGGCTATACCTTACAAAAGTTACATGTATGCATATTTTTACAATGATTACAATACATTGTTTATATTTATAATACTTTCTGAGTGCTTACTTTACTGGGAATGATGAGGTGAAGAAATTATAGGTGCATCATATATTCACGAATGTGAAAAATAATGGGCTTGCCTTACTGGTAAACCCTAGGCACGCCACTGCTTTCAACTTATAGACTCATTTTTCGGAATCGTCATTATCGTTTACCGCTAGTGCCTTCGAAACTGGGGTAAAGATATTAGGTCAAAATTCAATTGAAGTTTTACTTGGTAAATACCACTATTTCTTAAAATCCATTGTGACACGTGTTTCGATGCATTCCGCATCATTTTCACCCACCGTATGTGAAGTCTAAATTTTAGAGTTGTGTCCTCAACGTCCCAAAGAGACAACTCTACAATTTAGACTTACGTAGCTTAAAAAAATCACAGTAACACGTGTTGAATATGTCAACACGTGTCACTGTGATTTTAAGTAATAGTGATATTTACCATGTCAAATTGAAATTTAAAAAAAATTATAGATATCACGACAAAGTTTCTGTCGCATCAATTAATGAATTAAACAAAATACTGTTTGATCTAACAGCATTTATTCATATAATATTAGAAATAAAATATATCACCCACAAACAAAAACAATAAATAATAAAACACTCTCCTTATACACCATTGTCCACATTGTGTAATACCAATTTTATAAAAACTTGTTCGTGACTACCGGTTTCGGAAAATCATTCCATCATCAAGTCATTAAAATAAAATTATTACGATTTGACATAAGTATGTGTAAAAATAACATTTTGAAATTTTGAGAGAATAGCGTAATTAATTTTAATGTAGAAATGTCTAGAAAATTTATAAAATTATAAAAAAACTCTTATTAACTAAGTATATCAAATACACCAAAATGGAACTTCATTTTCAAACCCCCCCCCCCTGTGACCAAGTCAATAACGTCGGGTTGTGGTCCCGTAGTTAGTGTCGCGTACTCTTGAGTCAAAGTTTCTCGTTTCGTACCCAATCTACCACAATTTGATACCTATTTCTAATAATGAGCCGCTTGGGCTCACAGAAATAGTGTGAAATTTAAGTATTTTTGCAAATAAGGAAAACACGAATATTTCTCTTCAATTTAAAAAAAGTAGTAAAAAAAATTAAAGGTTTGTTTTTTGTCTGTATTACCTAACGTCCAAGTGACTCTGAAATCTAGATACGGCTTATGCAACACCGTTTATCATGTCCCTACTCAGGCTTCAACTTTATTAGTTTCATAGCCTATGCCTACTTGTGAGTGGATTTACTCTTTATGTTTAAAGTTACTATAATTTCATGTAATTCATCAGTGAAAATTTTAGGCAAAAACACTCGCTCTTGGCAAAAACACACGCTATAAAAATAAAAATGAAAGAAATGGACCGATTGATTTATATACTTCGCCTCCGCTTTCAACCGATCGTCAGCTGACCACTTGACACCCCTTGACAGCTGTCAGGCGGCGACCACGTGTGCAGTCCACGTGGCTGTCGGCGCTGCAACGCGATCTGTCGCCGGGCCCCCACAGATTAGTGACGCGAGCCACGTCGGACGTGTATCGTTACGCAGTTTGTTTTGTGTACTAATAATGCGTGACTGTTTGAGAATGATCTATTAGTTTTTTGTCTCTATTTTGACCAGATTTTTTCTATACAACTGTCACTGAGACGTCGACAGTATTATTATAAGTGAGGATTTGTGAAAAATGTATCGTTTTCTGGTGATTTTTCTTCTTCATTAATTAATTTATTTTTCGTCCTACGAATATAATAATAATATTAATAATGGGTGACTGTTTGAGAATGATCTATTAGTTTTTTGTCTCTATTTTGACCAGATTTTTTCTATACAACTGTCACTGAGACGTCGACAGTATTATTATAAGTGAGGATTTGTGAAAAATGTATCGTTTTCTGGTGATTTTTCTTCTTCATTAATTAATTTATTTTTCGTCCTACGAATATAATAATAATATTAATAATGGGTGACTGTTTGAGAATGATCTATTAGTTTTTTGTCTCTATTTTGACCAGATTTTTTCTATACAACTGTCACTGAGACGTCGACAGTATTATTATAAGTGAGGATTTGTGAAAAATGTATCGTTTTCTGGTGATTTTTCTTCTTCATTAATTAATTTATTTTTCGTCCTACGAATATAATAATAATATTAATAATGGGTGACTGTTTGAGAATGATCTATTAGTTTTTTGTCTCTATTTTGACCAGATTTTTTCTATACAACTGTCACTGAGACGTCGACAGTATTATTATAAGTGAGGATTTGTGAAAAATGTATCGTTTTCTGGTGATTTTTCTTCTTCATTAATTAATTTATTTTTCGTCCTACGAATATAATAATAATATTAATAATGGGTGACTGTTTGAGAATGATCTATTAGTTTTTTGTCTCTATTTTGACCAGATTTTTTCTATACAACTGTCACTGAGACGTCGACAGTATTATTATAAGTGAGGATTTGTGAAAAATGTATCGTTTTCTGGTGATTTTTCTTCTTCATTAATTAATTTATTTTTCGTCCTACGAATATAATAATAATATTAATAATGGGTGACTGTTTGAGAATGATCTATTAGTTTTTTGTCTCTATTTTGACCAGATTTTTTCTATACAACTGTCACTGAGACGTCGACAGTATTATTATAAGTGAGGATTTGTGAAAAATGTATCGTTTTCTGGTGATTTTTCTTCTTCATTAATTAATTTATTTTTCGTCCTACGAATATAATAATAATATTAATAATGGGTGACTGTTTGAGAATGATCTATTAGTTTTTTGTCTCTATTTTGACCAGATTTTTTCTATACAACTGTCACTGAGACGTCGACAGTATTATTATAAGTGAGGATTTGTGAAAAATGTATCGTTTTCTGGTGATTTTTCTTCTTCATTAATTAATTTATTTTTCGTCCTACGAATATAATAATAATATTAATAATGGGTGACTGTTTGAGAATGATCTATTAGTTTTTTGTCTCTATTTTGACCAGATTTTTTCTATACAACTGTCACTGAGACGTCGACAGTATTATTATAAGTGAGGATTTGTGAAAAATGTATCGTTTTCTGGTGATTTTTCTTCTTCATTAATTAATTTATTTTTCGTCCTACGAATATAATAATAATATTAATAATGGGTGACTGTTTGAGAATGATCTATTAGTTTTTTGTCTCTATTTTGACCAGATTTTTTCTATACAACTGTCACTGAGACGTCGACAGTATTATTATAAGTGAGGATTTGTGAAAAATGTATCGTTTTCTGGTGATTTTTCTTCTTCATTAATTAATTTATTTTTCGTCCTACGAATATAATAATAATATTAATAATGGGTGACTGTTTGAGAATGATCTATTAGTTTTTTGTCTCTATTTTGACCAGATTTTTTCTATACAACTGTCACTGAGACGTCGACAGTATTATTATAAGTGAGGATTTGTGAAAAATGTATCGTTTTCTGGTGATTTTTCTTCTTCATTAATTAATTTATTTTTCGTCCTACGAATATAATAATAATATTAATAATGGGTGACTGTTTGAGAATGATCTATTAGTTTTTTGTCTCTATTTTGACCAATTTTTTTTTCCATACAATCAGTCACCGAGACTTTGGACAATATTATCGTTAGTTAGGATTTGTAAAAAATGTAACGTTTTGTAGTGATTTTTTTTCTCTTTCATTATCATTTATACCTTTGTATTTTTTTTATCTTCTTCTTCACACCCTTCTCCACTCCCGATGGTGGATAGGGCACTACATCATAAAAACGCAGTGTTATCTTGATCGTTAACACATAAAGGGAAGGTGAGGAGCCCTCCGCTTCAGGTACCAGTCCACTGTAATTTTGAATTAATATTAGAGTGAAAAATCGTTTATATTTATTTGGCCCTCCCCCCTGAGAATCGAACCAGGGACCTCCAGTTCACTACGGAGGTACACAATAATAAAATAAATTACGAAAAATATTACAAATATTGTTTTAAATCTTTACATTCTTTCATTTTGTTTTCAGTTTGGAAAAAATGATCTATAATTTCTCTACGACAAAATGAGTAATATTTTGAATTCAATTGGCAAAAAACTCATAAATTTGGGCTATTGTATTATATTTTAGACATCTCAACATAGATGATGAAGATTATCATAGTCATAGTCATAGCCTTTGATAGATCATAAGCACTGTTAAAACCGACACGTCAATAATCTTCTTCATCTGTGTTGAGATGTCAAAAATGTAAAAAATAACTCCCTAAATAAGTGGAGATAATCCAGATTTGTGAACAAGTATTTGGACACACTTAAAATGCTGTAAATTCATTAAATTTATTTTTTACTTTTTCATTTATCATTTCTTAAAATATGATTCCCGATGTTTTTGAGATATGAAAAATATTCCTATAAGCGATTTTCCCCCGGAAACGTCGAGATGCCAATAAAAAATATAAACGTGTTTATCGGACATGGCTCATTTGTGCGCGAAACTACATTTTTTCCAATTTGTAAAATCTCATTTGAGTTCACATTCTAATACTAATAAATTAACGTATCCACGTATCAATTTGTTACTAGTAATCTCCAATTAATTAAAATATTTCCCAGCTATGAGGAGTGAGTATATATTATAATATACAAAGATAAAGCGAATTAATTCCTAATTTTTGTGACGAAACCTCCAATTACGCGTCCGGCGATCTCCGCCCACCGCCCCTCGGAACCCGGAGCGGCTTGGTGTGTTGCGATTGTTTACGACGTTACATCGGTTATGTATTACACGTTCATCCCACGCATGTGCTAATGCCAAGGTGAAGAGTGGAACCCTGCTCCTCTACGCCCTACGGCGCACGCCGACCTTAAAAATCATTTCGGCCATGCTGTTTATTCATGTGGAATCGGAGTGGAATTCATTTTCTAAAGTTCAGAACTTGGCTTATATTTTTCCAAGTGACAATTCGATGTTGTGACATGCATTTCCAAGGCGCGGTTTCAACTAATGACAAAACTCGGTGTAAATTCGTAGGACTATTTCGCAACTGTTTACACAACCGCGAGAAATTTAAATAAAATACCAAAAGTTGTTGTCACGAGTAAGTGTACCATTTGTCTGGTGACGATAATATTCTTCCTTCTTATAGATCCTCGGAGCTGTCTGTTCCGTTATCCATCAAACCATCCAACACCTGATAAAATCATCTTTTTCCTCGATCCATCTCAACTTATAGTATTTGTAGACTGTTAGGGCCAGGTCTCCTCGTCCTCAGGTTGTAGGTCCTTCTATCACAAATAACGTCGCCTAGGTCATGCCTTTGAATCATGTTATAATTCTGTAGCATCTTTGATTTTTTGTTCTTCCTCTATATGTCTTTTTAGGAAGATCCATGACGATCGCCTATTTTACAATATGTTCAAGTCCTCTACGTCCTTTGTGCCCATACCATTTCAGTTGCCTTACCTCTACCTCACTATTGATGCTTGTTACAGCCAGGCTTCCACGAATACGTGAACTCTTTATTTTATCTCTAAATGACACTCCAGCTGGCCATATATCTACTACAGATAAAATACAATACTAAAAAGAAGACTGAATGCAGTCGAAATGCGATCTCTCAGAAGAATGTGCGACAAAACGATGTATGATAGATGTGCGAATAGTGAAATAAGGAAGGAATGCAAAGCTGAGATAAGCATCATCGATAAAATTAAGAAAGGTGTGTTGAGATGGTTTGGACATGTAGAACGAATGAGTGAGGAAAGAACGGTTAAACAAATTTATGAGGCGAATGTTAGTGGGAAAAAAAGCAGAAGAAGACCGAGAAAAACATGGCACGATCAGGTATGCCAAATACTTGAAAGTGGTCAGGTTAGGAGTCGTAACAATCGGCGGGTATGTATGAGGAGATGCATGAACGTGGAAGAGGCGAAGAATGTTTGCAAGGACAGAGTGGTGTGGCGCTCTATTCTCTCTGCCTACCCCTGCGGGGAAGCGGCGTGATGGTTAGTTAGTTAGTTAGTTGGTTATTTAGTTAGTTAGTTAAAAAGAAGAAAAAAACGTTTTGTGATAGGAAAAAAAAGTTGTAATATAATATAATCACACAGAAGTTACGGTAACGACGAGTCACGAGCGACGAGGAAGAAAAGAAAAACCCACACAGCCGAGAGAGATATGCGGCAATGGGCATATAAAGTGTCTGGATATGAAGTGATGGCCCGGTACATTGTAGCAGATATGTAGGTACGCGACGTCTGCCGTGTTTTGGCTCCGATCGTCCCACACTGCAGGAAGCCCGACCTGGCGGCCGGCCGCGGCCCTCCCCCGCTGCAATCTCCTCGGCCGGCGACCCGCCAAAATGGCCAGACGTGTTCAACTTACGGAGATTGCGCGACTCCTTAACACATTGTGTACGGTGTGCACATATTTGTACGTTTCAGAAACCTTATGTGGTGGATAATCTAGTGTGGTCCAATCGAGAACTTCTCAGCATCTGCTCTTTGCTGGGAAGTAACCGCGTAAAACTCCTCAGGGAAGTCGGTCTGTTGACTGTCGTCAGCAGACCTTCCGTTCCACTAGTGTCCTAGCTTTGTTTATGGTACTAATGTCCTTCACTATTTTTATCATGTATGATAACAACTCTCGTGAAAGTTCCTAATGAACTATCACGGATTAACGGAAGGAAAGGTGATCAGCCCTCCGCTTCAGGTACCAGTCCAGGGTAATATTGAATAAATATTAGAGTGAAAAAATCATTTATCAAACCCGGGACCTACTGTTAGGTAGCCGAGCGTGCTAACCATTACACTACGCAGGCGGTCATGTTTTTTCAATGGAATACGATAATTTTAGTTCATAAAATTAAACTAGTGTAAGTTCCTTTCCAACCAGAAGAGATGAGTATTTTTTTGATATGCATAGTCCATTTTTACACTAAAATAATATTTTTACAAAATTAATAAATTACTCGTGAATTAACCAAAACAATATTATTGAAAATATGACACAAAATTAGTACAACATATTCTATTTTAATCATATAAAGGTTTTGTGGAGTAAAATACATAAAACTTATTGCATTATGATATCCTGGTATACGCCCACTGCTGTCGAATATTTCGCTTGAGCAATCGCGTTTCGCATTCCTTTACCACCTTTTCTCAAATTCCTTCCCAATTCTCGTCTCTCGTACCTTGTGTAGGGACCCACCTCCTGGCAACACGTCTGACTCGGTGAGGTGACGAAATTCGTACTCCCTACCGTGTTTTCATATTTGTTTTCGTAGAATGTGGTAGCACTCAAAACACTGGTATTCTCTTAAAACTTGGTAATGCTTTTAATTTTTAAAATTAAAATGTAACTTTGTTTTAAAATCACTATAAATATTTATAATGAAGAAAAACCGCGCGTATCACGTACGTTCGTATGTGTAGGACGGTTAAAGGAATGACCCTATTTAGCGACTTGTCTGCAGGTAGGATAGTGAGGATGGGGAAGGTAAATTTGAAAAATACATCAGAAATACCTAGACCAATTAAAAATAAATATTTGTATCTGAAATAGGTCCAACATGACTTTACAATGCCAAACAATTCCAACAGAACTTGAAATATTCGGGAACCAAGTAATTCAATAACCTTCTTACAGATATAAAAAGAAATTAAGACAATAAATTGCCATAAAATAAATTAAATGAATTATACGCATGTTAATCTAAGAATGAAAAAAATACAAAAAATAATTATAATAAAAACAAATTATGTTACCAACAAACATAAACAAATAATAAGTGTAAGTCACTCTCCAAGCACAAGATCTTAGTCTCTTTATTAGAGAGAACTGCGTTATAAATTTTAAGATTGTTAAAGTATAATACATAGATACTTATGTCTAGAAAATTAATTAAAATTATAAAAAAAAAACTTTTGTAACCATATTAAATAATATATATACTTATATATATATATATATATATATATATATATATATATATATATATATATATATATATATATTTTTTTTTTTTTTTTTTATTTTTTTTTTTTCAAAAGGTTTACTAAAACTAACAATTTAGTCATGATTAAAAGAAGAATCATGTTGCTATCATCTCTTAAATTCACATATTATACAATATATGGTGATGTTATTACTGCTGATTATACTATTGTACATACCAAGTCATTTCTCTTTTCCAGTATTTTACTTAGTGCTCAGGAACCTACCCTATACCTGCGCGTTTAACTACAAAATTTTTACGCAAAAAGCAGTTATTTTGTTGTCTAAATCTCCTTCCCATTGCTATTTTGTTGGTCTCCTCCAGCCTGGCTCGTGATCAGCGATCACAAGTCTGGCAGTACACCGTCCACCCACGGGCCTGTTGCGGACTGCTCTGATTTATGGTCCATTTTATTAGTGATAAATCAGTCCGATCGTTACCCACACTCACGACATCTCCGGTCCTCCGTCCTTGTCGCGGGTCAGAGGTTGTGGAAGGAATTCGTCGAGGTAATTTGACATTGTCCGCCTCCGTAGTGTAATGGTCAGCACGCTCGGCTACCGCGCTGGAGGTCCCGGATTCGATGCACAGGGGGGGGGTCAAATAAATATAAATGATTTTTTCACTCTAATATTTATTCAATATTACCCTGGACTAGTAGTACCTGAAGCGAAGGGCTGATCATCTTTCCTTCATGTGTTAAAGATCAAGATAACGCTGCGTTTATATGATGCAGTGCCCTATGCACCGTTGGCTGCGGATAAGAGTTTGAAGAAAAAGAAGAATTTGACATACGGGTACTTGGTCGTCTGTTCCCATATAAGTATACGAGTATATTCCATCTTGTAAATTGGACACTAGATCAAATACTTGTCTTTTTATTATTTTAAATATTCAAAATTACCAATATCAAGGACATCGTTGCTGGTCTCCTCTACGTTGTGTGCTTAAAAAATATGGTTACAGAAAATATGATTTTTTTGACATTTCGCTCTTGTATATGCAGGATTTAAATTAGATTAGGATTTAAAATATAAGTTTAGGCTTAATGAAAAGAAAGTTAAATATACTTATGTACTAGTTTTTGTTTGGAAATATTTACGCTTCTGTAAAAAAAATATATATATATACTCTCCACCTCCGTAGTGTAATGATTAGCGTGTTTAGCGTGCTGGAGGTTCCGGGTTCGATTCCCAAGGGGGGGGGGTAAAAATAAATATTAGTGATTTTACGCTTGAAATTATTAACAAAATAATAATTTTGATGTGAACAAAATAAAAAAAATAAAAATTGAGTAGGCTTAGTCACTCAAAAATGTCATTTTGACCCTTTAGATGTAAAATAAATTTAATTTGTATTAATAGTGCCGTTGAAACGTATTCTTTATCTTATCTGTCTCCGTTTCGGTTTATCACCTTTGTTTACATTTCACTTGACTCACTCGACCTGTATCATCGTTGTCTAGTGAATTACATATTCCCATGTGTGATTGAAACAACTGTCACAATAATAAATTAATTCAGTAGAATCACAAATCGTGTCTTGGTTTTGTATTATTTATCGATTTGGCGTTTGATTTGTAGAACTCAATTTTAATTTATGTATTAATTGTTAAATCAAACACAGAATTTTTGAGTCTACTAAGTTGTATTTTATTGTTAAAAAAACACATAAAAGTTTATATTGTGACAATTTTTCGCCTAGTTATAGCATTTTCAAACGAATGTGAAGATTAAATGGACTGACTAGCTATACTATACAATTCTTAATCAATAGCCATATTTTTTGACATCTCATCAAAGATGAAGAAGAATATGGAAGTCTGGGCATTTACGGGGCTGACGACCGTCATAGGCTGGTTTAAGTGATCACTTTACACACGTGTAACATTCACCAATTCTACCCATTATTGACAACCACACTACTTAAATTCTTTCGTGAATGTTACACGTGTGTAAAGTGATCACTTTAACCAGCCTATGACGGTCGTCAGCCCCGTAAATGCCCAGACTTCCATATTATTCTTCATCTTTGATGAGATGTCAAAAAATAATATGAATATTAATTCCTGCAATTGGAGATAATCCAGATTTTGTGAACAAGTATATGGACACACTCAAAATGTTGTAAATAGCTATTACATTTAAGGACCGTCAGTCCATTTACATTTATCCTCACACTCGTTTGAAAATGCCATAACTAGGCGAAACAATTGTCACAATATTAATTTTTATGTGTTTTTTAACAGTAAAATACATAAATTGGTTTGGACTGATGATAATGTTTCAGACGTATATTTCTATATTAAGTTCCCTTTCCGGTCTTCTTCTGCTCATATTTCTAACTACATTCGCCTCATAAATTTGTTTTACCGTTCTTTCAAAAAATTCAATTACGTCAAATCGCCCACTCCTTTCAAGAACGTCATAAATCAAAAAACTTGATTTTTCAGGAGAACGTAATTAAAGTTGAAAAATATAATACAATGTATTAAAAATAAGTATCAAGCCACTTATTGAACTTTTTACTGTGCAACAGATGTTTTTAGGTAAAACCTGAAGGTTTATTCTCCATTTGAAAAATATTAAGTATATTTAAAAAAATAATAAAACAATACCTTTTCTTCAAAATGCAAAAACAACACTTTCTGCCCTGTAGCGGGTAAATATTGAGTTAAAAATATGCCTCTTTTGCTGGGATATAGTACATTTTCTGGGCATTCCGAAAACATGCACAACTGAAAATTGACGATTTTTAATTTATGACGTTATTGAAAGGAGTGAGCGAAATGTTACCTGGATTTAAAGAAAATTAAATAGTGATTTATCGTATTTTGGATCTCGATCTGCTTTATTATGCATTTTTTATGTCTATAGTAATTATTATCTGTATTTTTTTTCACATGTATTTTGATCCGTAATAACCGAAGTGAATTCGTAGCACAAAAGCGATGCGGGGAAACATATCATTATACGCCGAGTCGCTTATGGTCGCCAGGCCGTGTTTCTTTTCTGGCACTCTCGAAAGAGATACATACGCCGAATGAAGCTGCGCGGGTCGAAGAACTGTTGCAAAAAATTCACACCACACTGTCGCCAGTCGATACTCGCCTCAGCCCGATGGCCTCGCTCATGACAAACAATAATTTTTCACAACAGGCCCTTGGTATTTTGGACGACCATACTTAAGGGCCGATTGCATAGCATTTAGTATAAACTAACACTCTCCTCATCATTCGTTGTTATTTTATATCTCGTTATGTTCGTAGAAATATATTTAACGAAATTTAAGGCCGATTCGCGATGATAGAATACAGTTGGCGTCCTGCAACGCTGAGAGCCGGGCGTCATTTCACGCCCATTTAAAATATGCATATCTATGTATTACATTTTTTTTTAGTATAAACATATATACAGAAAAAATATTTTTACATGTATTTTTTAACTCCTTACCTTTCAATAATTCTTTTCTTTTTAAAACCATATAATTATTTCGAAGAAAAACTTATTTTTTCATTCAAAAATGGTGTTTTAAGAAGAAGAAAAAAACAATTACGTAAAATGTTACCTTGATTTAGAGAAATTTCAGTTGCGACTTAACGAATACTGGGCCTAGGACCTGGGTTTCATACCATTTAGTATAACTAATACTTATATTTTGCATTATTTTGGGCAGCTTAACATAGATGAAGAAGAGATAATATGAAAGTCTGGGCATTTACGACCGTTATAGGCTGGTTTAATTGATCGCTTTACAGACGTGTAACATTCACCAATTCTACCTGTGATTGACAACCTTCCATCTTCTTTCTTCTTCATCTATGTTGAGAAAAAATAAAACAAATCCTAAACAGAGATAATCCAGATAAATATTTGAACACACTCAAAATATTGTGTATATGTGGACTTCTTCGTCTCTGTGGTGGTATTTATAATTGTCGTTTAGCACGTTGTTGAACAAGTGTGCAGTGACTATTATTTTAATCGACAGGGGCGCTTTTCTTACTATAAAGACATCATCATCGTGTGACTAATGTTATATTGTTTCTAGATCCGATTTGTTATTCATTGTTTGTATTTTGCGTTGTTAGTTATATTGTCTATTGACTTATGCTTTGTAGTAAATTTTGTCATAAATTTATATTGTCTGCGTAAATATTCCATTCCAGTTTGCGATTATTGAATATGTATTATTTATTAAGGCTGAGATCTCAAACGTTCAACTTCAGATCGCGAATATCGACATCGTATGTTACCATAAATTGGGACTGAATTTTCTTTTCCTTAAATCACCGTTTTTTTTGAAAAATAAGTTTTGCCTTCGAAATAAACATATAGTTATGAAAAGAAAAGAGTTATTGAAAGGTAAGAAGACAAAAATGTATAAAATTATTTTTTAATATATATTCTAAAAAATATCGAATTCCAATATACAGATATTATACCTTTATTTTTTTAAATAATTAAATTAATTAATGTATGAATAATCTTTAAAAAAAATTGAGGTAAAATATCTGTGAACAGAGTGTATACATATATTTTTAAAATGTGCTCGGAAACACGTCCGGCGTCTCGTGCAGCCAATAGCTTACTGAATCATCCAGTTCGCGAATTCCCCCTTAATGTCAGTTAAATATACAAACTGGAACCAATAATGGTTTTTCTCTGCGTCACTGCTCGGCTGTCCAAACTTAAAACACAGTAAGGGACATTTTTTTGTAATACGTTTTTTTTGCATTTTTGGACAATGTAGAATTTACTTAAAAGTAAGTAAGTAGAACATACTACAAAAAAATGTCCCTTACTGTGTTTTGAGTTTGGACAGCCGTGCTATCATCCGTCTTTTTGTTCTCCATTCCATTTTATCTTTTAATTAATCGTCTCATCTGGCCAGAAGGTTTTTCCTTGTGTTTTACTGAGCATTTCCTTGTTCGTAGATCCATCACTTCTGACCCTTTCCGGGTTTATTCGTTAGTTTTTAGGTCTTCAGACCATCATTTACGCATTCCCGAAAGGGTAGAGTATAATTTCTGTCTACTCATGTTTTTTTTTTATAAATCTATACATAATCCTCCAGGGAATCTAAAAAAGCTGTGCAGTCCGGACGACTTGGTTTATAAACCTCTCACCCTTTTATCGGCTAAAATAATTGCTATGGTACCGGTGCACTAAATTTGGCGAACGTGCCTTCGCTGTTGCGGGACCGATGATATTTAATGCTCTTTCCATCGGCAGTTAGATAAAGTTAGGTAAATAATAAAAACGGATTTGTTCGCTAAATCATTTACCTTTTACGAACAGCTATTTTATTTAGTTTCTATTTTTAATGACTTTATGGATAATGGAAATAGCTTGTACCTACCAAGTTTATTGCATAATAATCAGAGTTCTTTTGACGGAAAGAGCTGTACGTTTTAGGTTTTGTTTGGTGTGTTTCTGTGTTCTTGCCATTGAATATAAACTACAGTCTGTTCACAGTTATTTTACTTCTAGTATTTTTTATATTTTTATAATTATTTATACTGCCAAATAAATAAAGTGGTCAGGTTAGGAGTCGTAACAATCGGCGAGTATGGATGAGGAGATGCACGAACGTGGAAGAGGCGAAGAATGTTTGCAAAGATAGAGTGGTGTGGCGTTCTATATTCTCTGCCTACCCCTGGGGGAAGCGGCGTGATGGTTAGTTAGTTAGTTAGGTAGCCAAATAAATAATAATTTAAAAAAAACTACAGGTAAAATAACTGTGAACAGACTAGCTGGGTGCCTCATTCTTACAACAGGTAGATTTAATCGTTGTCTGCTAGTGTTGTAACTACCAGTTCCGAGTACATCCTCTGGACTAGATCGTTTGACCAAAAGAGGTAACTCACAGTAAAATCTTGGTACAATTTTGTTTCACGTCTTCTGTTAATTTCGCAATTTAGTTCACAAAACAAAAAAATGGCTTTCCAAGAGTAGGTCTGTCAGGAAGCCTAGATGCCTCTGCATCAAACCTGGGAATGCGGTGGGACAGCTTCAATATTATTTATTGTAACTGCAGACAGTTGGTAGAATTCCATATTGAATTTTTGGGTAATATATCCAAAATTAAACAAGGCTTATTGGATTGAATTCTACATTTATTTATGTATATGTTAATACGTGACGCGTTTCGTCTTATTAGAAACCCACATTACCCACCGAAATACTCACCATTATATGTACTCCTAACTAACTAACTAACTAACTAACCATCACGCCGCTTCCCCGCAGGGGTAGGCAGAGAGAATAGAGCGCCACACCACTCTGTCCTTGCAAATATTCTTCGCCTCTTCCACGTTCATGCATCTCCTCATACATACCCGCCGATTGTTACGACTCCTAACCTGACCACTTTCAAGTATTTGGCATACCTGATCGTGCCATGTTTTTCTCGGTCTTCCTCTGCTTCTTTTCCCGCTAACGTTCGCCTCATAAATTTGTTTTACCGTTCTTTCCTCACTCATTCGTTCTACATGTCCAAACCATCTCAACACACCTTTCTTAATTTATCGATATGTACTCCTAGACCTAATAATAGCAATTATTGTTAGTATATAAGGACATTTTGTAAATAGTTTAAGTCAGTGTTTGATAATGTCTTAATAAGACGAAAGGCGTCAAGTATTAACATATACGTAAATAAATGTAGAATTCAATCCAATACACCTTGTTTAATTTTGGATATATTACCCAACAAGTTTCAATATTGACCAAAAGAGGTATGTGAGGTATGGTTTTTTTTTAGTGTGTCATTCTTGGCAGTGAATACAAACTATGTAGCTGGGCGCTTCATTCTTAAGACAGGTAGATGTAATCATCATCAGCTACAGTGTAGTAACTAGTAGTTCCGAGTACATCCTCTGGACTAGATCTCGCAATTGGGTTATGTTCATCATCGCCTCCGCGGACCGTGACATTTCTAATTACAGACAGCGCCGCGTGTGCATTACAACCGTCTTACAAGTGCCGAAGAAAGCGGGTACATCGGCCGATCCGATACTCCGGGAACACGCAGACCCGATCAGTTATCACCCAGACGATGTTTGCTCTTGTCACTCGGGCTGTCGCGGCAGCTAATCACTCGACTGCTTCACACCTATGTATCGCGTCAACTTTGATATGTTGACAATGCGTGCGTGTTTACTTGTGAACGGTTGATATTTTATCAATAATATTGACATATCGCTCACTCCTAAGGGATATGTTTCGTATCCTTCCTTCTTTAGCTTCTTTAGGCTTTTTCAATAATCATCCTCGTCTGCAGCCGCCCTAAACACCGCCTTAGTGCTACGTGGTGTTAACGCTACTAATTATTCGAATTAGTTACTTGTCACTTATAGCTATGTCCGTTACTATTTGATTTTCAATTTTAATGTTCAGGTGTCGCCTTCAGTTAGAATGACCCAGCATCAGATGTAAAAACAAGTGTGTCATTTTCGATTTCTAAACGATGTTTTTATTCGTTTCTTAACATTTGAATTGCGACAAATGTGAAACCGTAAATTCTAGGATTTTTTTATACATAGAATCTTACGAGCATCGACCTGAAAGCATATCTAATCGTCTTTTCCGTCGATCTGGCTCAATACCAGCGAACGATAGGTTGCATTATTTCAACACGTATTGGAAAAAGCTCATCGTTCTATGGATACATTGACACATGTGTTATACGTCATACGTTACGTTACGTGTCTTCTATGCGCTACATTTCCTTCCCTATCTAATCTACACAATATTGGTACAAGTATGTATAAACATTACATACAGGGTGGGTATTTAGAGTGTTTTTATGGATAAACTAATGCAAGGTCAAAAAAAACATTTTGAATTGAAGTTTTACTTGGTATTCATATATATCATATATGAATACCAAGTATATCAATATGATCCACAAAGTTATCTGGAATATATCAATATGATCCACAATATAAATATATCAATATGATCCACAAAGTTAATGCTTTCAATATTCAAAACATTTTACTTGGTAAATTAAAATCTATTGTGACACGGTGTTTGAAAATGATGCGGAAATACCACTATTTCTTAAAATTTATTGTGGCACGTGTTTCGATGCATACGGTGTTTGAAAATGATGCGGAATGCATCCAAACACGTGTCACTGTGGATTTTTAAAAATAGTGATATTTACCAAGTAAAAATTAATGGATAGGTTAGGTTAGGTTAGGTTAGGTTGTGACTGCCGAATCAATCAATGATTTTTTGTTGTTGTTGAAAATAACAGCTTATTGTTTCAGCAATTCAGGTACACAATTTGCATGACTATGACTGCTCCAAGAAAAGTGTTTCCTGGACAATTTGTATCCCGACATGGTGATTTTAATTGGGCGACACGGTGTTGCGATTTATCCAGCCCCAATTTTTCAAATGGAGATATTTGACGGCTAGGTTTTTCGTAAATCTCAAACGCATAGAGCTTTGAAGGCCGACATTACTCAAGAAATCAGAGTGGTAATGCAAGAGTTGTTGCGACGAATTACAGAGAACTTCCAATCACGATGTTTTCAAAAACGTGGTAGCCGTTTAAAATACTTTATTTTAAACATCATTCTTTTATAAAACTGTATTATATGTGTAATAAAAGTACATGTTTTTGTCCTTGATCGTTTCATTAGTAGAATACATCCATTATAACACTCTAAAAACTGTCAATCACTATTGCGCCACCTGTATATGTCTAAACCAGTGGTTGGGGAACCGGGTTAAATTACCCCAAACGGGGTAAAGATGAATTTTTTGGAGTAATAAGGAAATTTTTCTAGTTAGCTACGTCATAAACGTTTTAACAAAAAATTTAAACAATTCACAAATCGATTAAACGCTGATAAAATACAAAACACTATTAAAATTGCTCTTACATCAAAAAGTCCCAATTTTTAAGTAATTGTATCAAACACGAAGCAACATTATTTCTCCAAAAACTGAAAGGGAAACCTGAAAATCTGAATTTTCGTTTAATCCAATTTGAGAAATTAATTTTTTTTGTCTATTACATACTTACTATTTTCATGTAACTTTTTTTTCTTTTTCGTGTAAATTAATGTAATATTTAAGTTTTATTTTAAATATACGTTGACTGTCTTCTTTTAAAAATGGGGGGAGGGGGTAACCGACCGCTGCTCTAAACGTTTACATGTTTAACTTCCCACACTCTTTCTCATTATAACTCATGTATATTTATCTCTTTCTCAAATAACTCATGTACATTTTAATTAACCGGCAGTAAATATTGATTTTGCGGTTTTTTAATTGAGTCACGCATTATCGGAAACTAGTAACGGTCCAATATCCGGTTTACAGCTGTTACACCGAAACTCTCATTATCAATTTACTAAGTGAACCTACATTCGTATGTCGGTCGATACTATCCCACCCTTTGAACTCCCAGCCACTAATAATAATTAGGCTGACGTCTCGGCTATCTGGTTAGATCGTGACTCGTATATCGATCGATACATTTAATAAATTGATGACTTCATTCTTGTAGATCGAATAATTTGATGTTATTCTCTGGGCGACGTACTCGCTCTTATTACATTACATTGAGCAATTGGATGGGAAAAGATCTAGTATCTAATGTTGTCATTTTTTTAGTCGTAAGAGCAACATCGAGTTTGTGGTAAATCGTTGTATGATATTAAAAACGATATTAAAAAGAAATGTAGGGCTGATCTAGGGATTATTGAAAATATTAAGAAAGTTCTTTAAGGTAGTATTTTTTTTAAAAATGGGAACTACATTTATTATTTACCTTGCTTATTATGTTTATAGATTTAAAAAAAGAAAAAAAAGAAATATTTGCGTTTTTATTATTAACATAAATATTTCAATTTAACACCATTTCTGTGAGCCTTTTCTTCTTCTTCTTCTAACCCTTATTCGCACCCCAATGGTGCATAGGGCACTGCATCATATAAACGCAGTGTTATCTTGATCGTTAACACACGAAGGAAAGGTGATCAGCCCTCCGCTTCAGGCACCAGTCCAGGGTAATATTGAATAAATATGAAAGTGAAAAAATCACTTATATTTATTTGACCCCCCCCCTGGGAATCGAACCCGGGACCTCCAGTAGCTACTGGAGGTAGCCCAGCGTGCTGACCATTACACTACGGAGGCGGACCTGTGAGCCTTAGCTTCTCATTATTAGAAATAGGTATCAAATTATGGTAGAGTGGTTTCGAACCGAGAAACTCTGACTTTAGAGTCCGCTACACTAACCACGGGACCATAACCCGATCATTAAGTAGATTTTTCTTTCTTCTAAAAAATCTGTTTTGGAAACAAGAGGGATAATCTACTGTGGGCCAATCAGGAACTTCTCAGCATTTGCTCATTGCTGGGAGGAAACCACTTAAAACTCCTTAAAGATTCATAAATGTGAAGGAAGCAAGGAGCGTATGTCAGGACAAAAGAGTGTGGCATTCCATCCTCTCTGCCTAGCCCTGCAGTTAAACGGCGTGATGGTAGTAGCAGTAGTTAGAGCGACATCCTTATGAATTAACCTTGAATAGATAGATGCTATATGGATGTGTTAAGTAAAAAGTTAAGTGTTAAGTAAAAAAGATATGTTTATTTTTATTTATTTCAACTTTATGTAGGTACACAAAAGAACAACCAACCAAAAATAGACTAGTGATATTGATCAAAACGTTTGATACCCATACATAGCTGTTTGCAGTCAGAGGGTAGATAGTACTAGAACATAAAAAAACATAAATCACAAATTTACATTTAAAAAACATAAATTACAAATTGACATTTAAAAAACATAAATTACAAATTGACATTTAAAAAACATAAATTACAAATTGACATTTAAAAAACGTAAATTACAAAAGATGATTATAAGGAGGGCAAAGGAAAAAGGAAATTAAGAGAAGGAAGGAAAAAGGGAGTTTAGGGAAGGATATGTCTTAAATGCAACCGGATAAGGTAACTTTTTCTGCATCCACATCTTGCTCAGCGTCGATGTAATATCAGTTCCAAATAATAGTAATGAAAGAAATGCTTTACACGAGTTAGACTCGCCCGAATGACTCCTAACGTGATTTCATAATCACTGTGATTTCGAGTGCTTACAAATAGTATTATCGAGTGAAAATTACACTGAGCGCGTTCATACGGGCAGTGCTGAACAAGGTTAATTATTACGGCAATCAGTCATTGCGCACATAACAAATGCGCACTAGACAAACGCTCTAACGATAGGTGCGCATGCGTGTAAATAGTAAATACCTACGGTGACAACTGCGCACGGTCTCCACATGGACAAACTCTAACTTTTGTCCTAACTCATCACCTCATTTGTATCCATACAGATTCTGGACATGTTAATTATTACGGCAATCAGTCATTGCGCACATAACAAATGCGCACTAGACAAACGCTCTAACGATAGGTGCGCATGCGTGTAAATAGTAAATACTTACGGTGACAACTGCGCACGGTTTCCACATGGACAAACTCTAACTTTTGTCCTAACTCATCACCTCATTTGTATCCATACAGATTCTGGACATGTTAATTATTACGGCAATCAGTCATTGCGCACATAACAAATGCGCACTAGACAAACGCTCTAACGATAGGTGCGCATGCGTGTAAATAGTAAATACCTACGGTGACAACTGCGCACGGTCTCCACATGGACAAACTCTAACTTTTGTCCTAACTCATCACCTCATTTGTATCCATACAGATTCTGGACATGTTAATTATTACGGCAATCAGTCATTGCGCACATAACAAATGCGCACTAGACAAACGCTCTAACGATAGGTGCGCATGCGTGTAAATAGTAAATACCTACGGTGACAACTGCGCACGGTCTCCACATGGACAAACTCTAACTTTTGTCCTAACTCATCACCTCATTTGTATCCATACAGATTCTGGACATGTTAATTATTACGGCAATCAGTCATTGCGCACATAACAAATGCGCACTAGACAAACGCTCTAACGATAGGTGCGCATGCGTGTAAATAGTAAATACCTACGGTGACAACTGCGCACGGTCTCCACATGGACAAACTCTAACTTTTGTCCTAACTCATCACCTCATTTGTATCCATACAGATTCTGTACATGTGATTTTTTTTAAATTTTATACAATGTATGTAATAAATAAATAAACATAGTAAAATAAAATGCAATAGATAATTGCGCACAATGTTTGCCCTAACTCAACAACACCTCATTTGTTGCCCCACAGATTGAAACAATATATTTTTTTACTTGTATTATATACCATATAATGTATGAAATTAATTGATTATTATAGTAAAATAAAATGCCATTGACAATTGCGCACAAAGTTATATAAATATTCTACATATTATACAAATTTCAACTTTTGTCCTACCCAAAAATCTCATTTGTAGCACCACAGATTCGGAAGATGTGAAAAAGTGGCTTTCATTTGATGTACATATATACTTTATAAATAAATTATGATAGTAAAATAAAATGCCATTGGCAATTGCGCACAAAGTTATACAATATCCTATATAGACAAACTTCAACTTTTGTAGTAACTAAACATGTCATTTGTAGCCCCACAGATTCGGAAGATGTGAAAAAAGTGGCTTTCGTTTAATGTACATAAGTATATAATAAATAAATTATGGCAGTAAAATAAAATGCCATAGACAATAGCGCACAAGTTATACGATATCCTAAATAGACAAACTTCAACTCTAGTCCTAACTCAACACCTAATTTTTAGCCCGACAGATAATAATGTAAGTAAGAAATAATTTGTGATAATCAAATAAATTGTCATAGAAAATGGCGCACGAAGTTATACATATACAATATGGTTTTCTTCTATTACATATTTATGGATGGTTTCTGAGGGAATTTGTAGAGTAACTGTGGAACCGTGAAATAGAGGATGTTTGTATACAGTGACGACAGACTGTCTGGATACAGGTGGAAATTGTAGAGAAAATAATATGTAATATATTTTAATTATTCTGCGCGTAAATCTCTTTGTGCGCATTTATCTTTGAACCGACAATTACAATTTGTATATTGTAAATATAACGATATGCAGACATTGCATTCTCGCCCGCAGAAAGTGGATGCAAGTATGTGGAGCGCGTCACTTGTGTTGCTATCAATCATCTCATTACGATATCTCCCTGCCTACAGTATTGGAATGCGATACCCAAAGTGAAGTTAGAATTTAGCACAGCTGTTGCCGCGTGCCATTCGTGACCTCGAATAATTTGGTAACTTGTCTCTCTCGATGAAAAAAGAAAATTTACGATTGTTTTGATAAAAGTACATACTGTGCGACCTTGAATCTCGTTCCAATTTTTGTATATTACTTTCTCATTACCGAGTATATAATTTTGTGGAAAAATAATGAATTTACGCGTTGAAAGAGATTGTCGTATGGTCCGTTTTTTGGCAGAACGTTTTTACGACGGTTAGATAAATAACGTTATTTTTTGACATTTCAACAAACGAAGAAGAATATGGAACTCTGGGTATTTACAGGACTTGGACGCCATAGACTGGTTTAAGTGTAACATTCACCAATTCTATCCATGATTGACAACCACACTACTCAAATTCTTGAAACTTCTAGATATATTGTATAATATAAAAAAATAAAGAATATTATTTCAAATCAAATTCTACTGCCATCATGTTATTTTTGTTATGAAATTCATAACGTAGAAGATCCTCGCGAAAAAAACGCAAATTAAACTGAAAATGATGGGATCAAGTGATTAAAAAATCGAATGATAAGTAATCGAGTCATCTTAATAATTGTATGACTGATTATATTATTAGTATGAATAGAACCTGTGAAAATCTTAAATCACAAAAAGATACCGTTAATCACACCATCTACATAAATGCAGATATTAGCTTATCTACTTATCGTTTTTTTAGGATTATCAAACGATGATTTTTTGATAAATCAAATAATTATTCGATTATTTATTATTTTCACTTAATACGCCTCATCTTCTTTTTCTTACTACTACTACTACTACTACTACCATCACGCCGTTTCCCCGCAGGGGTAGGCAGAGAGGATGGAACGCCACACTCTTCTGTCCGGACATACACTCGCCTCCTTCACATCCATACATCTAGTCATACATGCCCTCCGATTACGCAGACTTTTGACACCGCCAGATTTTAGGTTATGATTGATCTGATCGTGCCAAGTCTTTTTCGGTCGTCCTCGTTCTGTTTTCCCTCTCACATTCGTCACATATATTTTCTTAGTCATTCTCTCGCTATCCATTCGCTCCACATGTCCATACCACCGCAAAGAACTCTTCCTAACTTTTCAATTATTCCTCGATCAGCCTTACATTCCTTTCTTATATCTTCGTTCTTTTTCTTCATCTTCTTCAAACCCTTATCCGCACTCCAATGGTGCATAGGGCACTGCATCATGTAATCACAGTGTTATCTTGAACACATGAAGGAAAAGTGATCAGCCCTCCGCTTCAGGTACTAGTCCAGGGTAATATTGAATAAATGTTAGAGTGCAAAAATCACTTTATATTTATTTAACCTCCCCCCCTTGGAATCGAACCCGGGACCTCCAAAACGGTACCCCAGCGTGTTGACCATTACACTACGGAGGCGGACATCCTCATACACCTCATCACCTACCACTATCGTTTTTACGCCTTTGTATATGTATCAACATTTTCCATATTCTGTAAAAATACTCAAGGTAATATTAAAAATGTTTTCTTTATTTTTGAGCAAGGTTAGTTTAAGAACTAATCCTACACTCAAGGTTCTTGTAATATTCTCTAACCGAATTTCTCACAATCCATTTACGGATACACAAATGACAAATATTATTATTCTTTTGCGATATTTCATTACTCGACTAATTCATGTTCGTAAACAAATATTTAAATTGCTATTCAAGACGTTTTCAATGGAAATAAGTCGTGTAATGAAATTATTTTTCAGTATAATAGGTGTCTAAACTTCAGATGAACTATCGTTTTTATACGAATTTAACTTCTGATGAACTATCGTTTTTATACGAATTTCAACCTAAGATGAAGTGCAGATTTCGAAGTATGCTGACGTTGGCGCCTTCGGTTGAGAAATTTATGAAGGACATAGTTTACTGAGGGTAGAATATATATGAGATTCATTCCTAAATAGTTTACATATATATTTGTTAAGAAATCCTGATATAGCTTAATTTTTTAAAATTATTTATTCCCATATAAGTATTCGTATATCAGACGACACTGGATTAATCGCCTTGCGTATGATACCATATGAATATTATGGGTGTCTCCACTTCAGAGGAAAATCTATCGTGTTATGTTGATTACACCTGTAATATTGATATATCATCCGTCGGGTGAATAATCCAGTGTCTGATAAGAATAAATAATAAAAAGCTGTTTTTCGTAAAAAAAACCCTTATCCGCACCCAATGGTGTATAGGGCACTGCGTCATATAAACGCAGTGTTATCTTGATCGTTTACATATGAAAAAAAGGTGATCAGCCTTCCGCTTCAGGTACCAGTCCAGGGTAATATTGAATAAATATTACAGTGAAAAAATCACTTATATTTATTTTACCCTTCTTGGGAATCGAACCCGGGACCTCCAGAACGGTAGCCGAGCGTGCTAACCATTACACTACGGTGGCGGACAAAATTTTTTTTTCGTAAATAAAAACATATTTAAATTGCTGCACAATATGCTACATGTTCAAGTTTTATAGATTAGCAATATATTTTACATGAACCACCCACAGCTTTGCTTTTTGTATTACTAAACAATCAATCTCGACAGCGAATCCATATAAAATTATAATTATTTAATTATTTATTCTCATAGGAGTGTAGCTTCTGATGTGTCCATTTATGCAATGTTTTTTTTCTCTCCTCTTTTTTGCTGTACGGGAATCAGTGTCTATTGTGATGGTTCGCGGCATCCTTATAGGGTATCGCGAACGTTTTGAATTACAATATTATGTAGGCATCACATTGTGATTCCTACATTAGCGACGGTGCTCGTTAGCGGCGTTTCATACCCCACGAACGTGTGCAGAACCCATTATCTTCGCAGACTTCAGATGCACGATAATATCATCGCCAGAATTGCACGATATGCCTTCTAAGGTCCCTAAATGTAGTAACAAATTTTACCTTCTTAAATCGTTTGTAAAGTAAAGTATAATGACTTGCAGGTAAGATTCGATATTATGGTACTTGAAATGACGTGGAGCCGTTGAGAATTGTTGCCTGGAGGACGATGCTGTGCTGGTATTTCTATAGTATTGGAGTTCGTGGAGATCTCTGTTGTCATTTTGGATTTAACTGTGGCGCCATCTCTAATCAGTTAGTTTAAAGTAAAAAGCGAGAGAATCAAGGTTGAGATAATCATTATCGATTAAATAAGAAAGGTGTTTTATTTTGAACGAATGTGTGAAGAAAGAACAGTAAAACAAATTTATGAGGCGATTGTCACTGGAAATAAGAGCAGAGGAAAACCGTATAAAATTTGGCATTATCAATTTTCAATGCATTATCAATGTATTTAAAAATGACCCCTGACCTGACCACTTGAAAGTGGTCAGGTCAGGAGTCGGAATAATCGGCGGGTATGTATGAGGAGATGCATTTATGTGGAAGAGGCGAATATTGTTTGCAAAGACGGAGTGGTGTGGCGTTCTATTCTCTCTCTCCCTTTCCCCACAGGGTAGTGGCGTGTTATTTGAAAATTCATCACACCGATTTAGACATTTGGAATTTCTGGCGGGTATGGGCAAGATTTTAACAATAGTTACGAGTATGTGTTTCGTCTAATGGTACTGGCACACTTGTGATGAGGGAGACGGAAACGCGCAAATGAAAGTCAATTATTTATTTATAAAAAATTACAAAATTATCAAGGCGAGAAGAGCCAAGGGACACCAATATATCGAAAATTATAACACTTATTAGGGCGAGAAGAACAAAGCGACACCAATAGAAAAGGAGCGAGCGCGACGTATACACATTTGAATATTAATCTAATCTGAGCACACAAATATTGGCCCTACACTCCTTATATACGATTTTATAGGCGTTGCATGTGGTGTGGACAATATTGTAAACATTTTAAACTTAATGAACTGCGTCTCTTTGTTCTTCTCGTATACATTTATGCCTTACATAATCTTAATTTCTAAACATCAATATTACATTATCAAAATATATCATTAAAAAATACACATTTTTTTATGGCACATGCAAAATTACATAATGTTTTCAATATTCTTTAAGATAAGACAATGTCTATTCGTTGCCTAGGCCAAGTTGTGTTCAGTATATTGAAATTGGGTGGAATATAAAATAAACCTTTGAATAAACCCATTTGGAAGAAACAATATGTATATAGAAGAAACACGTAATTCGATTGCATCGGCATCGATTTTTTTGTGGTCTCCTTTTGGTCCTTTTCTGCCCACAAAATCCTTCACAAAGTGCCTACTTCGGGTTCGGGTAAATCTAATGGAACACAATATAAAACTGTCCGCCCCAGAGATCTCGATATACTCGTTTCGCCCGTAAACGCAACATGAAGTAATGTAATACGACCGGGGTCAATAAAACAAGCTGTTCGCATTATACAACATAGTTTCGGACCCACTGCCATCGGCATTCCCGAATACTTACATATAATTGCTTCAAATTGAGGTTAATAATAATAATAAATTAAGTTTATGATTTCATTAATGTGTTCAGCAGTCACTTTGTGGTAATATTTATGCATTTTTAATTTAAATTTTACTCGGTAAATATTACTATTTCTTAAAATCTATTGTGACACGCGTTTCGATGCATTCCGCATCATTATCACTACTTTCAACAACGTCATATATAAAAAACTTTATTTTTCATGAGTTCGTTTTTTCAAGTTTCAAAATATAATACAATGTATTAAAAATAAATATCAAGCCACTTATTGAACTTTTTACTGTGCAACAGATCTTTTTAGGTAAAACCTGAATGTTTTTTCTCCATTTGAAAAATATTTAGTGTATTTAAAAACATAATAAAACAAAACCTTTTCTTCAAAATGCAAAAACAACACTTTCTGCCCTGTAGCGGGTAAATATTAAGTTAAAAATATGTCGCTTTTGCTGGGATATAGTACATTTTCTAGTCATTCCGAAAACATGCATCACAGAAAATTTATGATTTTTGATATATGACGTTGTTGAAAGTAATGAGCGATTTGTAAGTTAGTGAAAATACCTGGAAGAGGGACGGGAGGGAGGAAAAGGGGAAAAGGAACAGATCAAAGCTCAAAAAATACAATTATATGACAATATGGACAAATTACGATATGAATGTCGACTTACTATGTAAGCGATCTCAGCGCTGAAAATGTCGAATAGAACATATCAAAATTAAAATGTACCAAGTCAAATTTAAATTAAAATAACTTATAATATTAACGTAAATTAATGCCATCGCACTGCTCCAATTTTGCCATATTTTAATGCATTATTTGATGAGTATCAGTTGTTTAATGCCTTTGAAGTCTCCATTGTTTGCTTCCTAACCCATCCAAATTATTCCGACATCTTCAATATTTTAATGGATGCTGAAATATTGAAGATGTCGGAAGTGTTCCAATGACCAAATTTACATAGTAATTGTTCTTTGTGTTTATGTTATTATTCCATTCATTTTTATACGTTTTCCAGCACCTCGCTGTAGATCCACATCCGTTTTTTTAAGGTTCAATATCTATACAATTCAAAATTAATTCCTTATCTATGCTCGAATCAGCAGCAAATAATTCGTTGAATTATATCGACGCTAAAAACAAAAACGCTGGAAGCACCATTTTGAACATTTTTCATTGGAGCACACATATAACATTTTACACTCACCTTTAAGTTTTTAATTTTTACAACAATAAAAAAACTTCAAATCTTGAATAATAATGTTCCTGAATATGTAGTTTATTTTATTAAGGAGATATTCCCAAACACAGAATTTATTCAACCGGAGACCATCGGAAGGGTCACATGTCTGTTCACGCCCGATTTTTTTTTAAAGAATATATATTTAATATATTTTTTGTTCTTTAGACCTTTATTATTAGTTCTTTATTATACATATACCTATATATAGTAAAATATTTTAAAATTTTTGTTTAACTCCTTACCTTTCAATAACTCTTTTCTTTTCAAAACCATATAATTAATACGAAGAAAAACATATTGTTTTCAATGCAAAAATGGTGTTTTGAGAAAAAATCAAATTAGAATTTAGGTTTTTTTAGATTTCTAAATTTTCTAAATATGTAATTCATAATTTGGCATCATTTTGTTTGCCTAAACTTACCCCTCTCCTTATTTAAAAAAAGTTCATTATTAATTATGTTTTAATTTACAGGCTTAGCTTTCGAAGCTAGTAGTCATAAATAAACTCAAGTGGTAAAAAACAAGTGTTTTCTTCAATAGTATTTTTAATAAGTACGCCGCTCTAATGTTGTATTTAAATTGAACGTTTTACAAGGTAATCCGTGTAAAGAACATCAATTGGGAGTACTCCCAAAAAACGAGGCCGGGACGGGCGGAATATTGTGTATTTCCTGTACCATTCCCAAATTGTGTACCTTCCGACACCAGTTCATGAATCTTGATTCAACGGGATGGGAGCGATTACCGTTATCATGCCGAATTCACTACATCCGAATTAGTGCAATAAAACACGCCTCAAATCTGAATTCAAGGCCCACAAGATAGGCATTATTGCTTATAGAAATTGATTTTTTCTCCTCCTTTATCAACGGCCGTAGCTAATTTGTACATAATATATTACATGTTGTATAAAATAATGTTTTCTCTTTTTAAGTATATTATTGGTTCGAAAAGTACTTATCTAAACAAGGATGATCATATAGGAGGAACATCAAAGTTCTGATTTTGTTGGTTTTTGATAATTGTTAGTGTTATGTACCTATGTAATTTTATTTTAAATTAATATGTGCTTTTTAAATTATTCGAGCATTTTTCATTTTTCTGCGAAAAAATCGAAAATCTACAAATTAACTATAAAAATTATGAAAATAAAAATTTCGGTCACTAAATAGGCGCTTTTTTGTAAATCATCTTTAAACAGTGTTGCTTAATAATTTGGACTAAAAAGCTACAAATTATTATTTTTTTTTTTAAAAAACTTATATTTTCAGTCTGTAAAGATTTCTGTGTTCGCTGCTGTATAACTACAATAACCTAACGGAAGTAACATAATCCAGATATCGATATAGTCCGTGAAATCATTGCCGAGGTTTTGCATTCGGTGTGTAGTAGGAGTATTGAATCCAGACACTGTCCGGCTAATATTTGACGGTTTCTCGTGTTTCTGCTGGTTGGGGCATGAATATTTATCATTGAATTGCGAACTCGATCCGACAGTTTGTACCAGAACCACTACTACCTTCAACTAGAGCCCCGTTCGCTCAATTCACGATTTCGCAACTGCTTCTTGCAGTTGAAAGTCGTTAAGTATCCTGTATCATTTGCAAAATTGCCATTTTGTGCTGATATAAGTACGTTGTGTGCAAATCAATGCAATCAAGCGACTGTTTTTGCCTAGAATTGTTAATTCAAGAATTACTTGAAATTGTAGTGACTTTAAGGATACAGAGTAAACCCACTCACGTTTCAGCATAAGCTATAAAATTTGCCAAGCTGTAACCAAATCATTTTATTTTTATTATTTTTTTATTATTTTATATGATTAATAAAATAAAATAAAACCCTTATCCGCACCCCAATGGTGCATAGGGCACTGTATCATATAAACGCAGTGTTATCTTGATCGTTTACACATGAAGGAAAGGTGATCAGCCCTCCGCTTCAGGTACCAGTCCATGGTATATTGAATAAATATTACAGTGAAAAATCACTTATATTTATTTTACCACCCTTGGGAATCGAACCCGGGACCTCCAGAACGGTAGCCGAGCGTGCTGAACATTACACTACGGAGGCGGACATTTTATATGATTACAAAGTTTTTATTATTATTTTAATTCATTTCCTAAATATTTATTATTACAATCTTAAAATTAGAAATGCAGTTCTCTCCAATAAAGAGACCGAGCTCTTGTGCTTGGAGGGGGACTTGTTATTTATGTTTGTTGGTAATACAATTTATTTTTATTAAAATATATATATATATATATTTGTTCTTTCTTAGATTAACATATATAAAATTCCTACATGAAATGAGGTGCGTAAACCGTAGCTACTCGTAACATTCAAAGTCACTTGGACATTAAATAATTCCCCAAAAAAAAACATGGAATCTCGCATAATTTATTTGAAAATTAAGTTTATTGATTGTGTTTTGGTTTAGACAAAATTATATCTGTATTAATATTATTTATTATATCAGACACTGGGTTAAGACGCTTAAGCCAGCCAAATGTTAGTATATATATAGTATACATGTTAATATAAAGAGTTATGATAAATAGCTATAATAATAATAATTTTGGATAATTCACATAGCGCTATTTTCATAAAATACTACCTTAAGGGCGCTTGTACAAATATGGATTATAACATGAAAATGATAATAATAGATTTTTAAAAAAATAAGAAAAACATCGTCTATTAGGTGAGTCTGAAGGGGGTAAAGAGGAGCCACCGTATTATTAAACCTTCTCGGTTTTATTTGGCTGGAGCATGGCTAAGGTGTCGGGCGATGTTTCATATGAAGTTGAGATACCTATAATATAATAACATCTTGTCGGTTGGTCTGTCATCGAATATCATAAGTCGTTTCACCGTTCCCCATTGCGCGACTGGAAAACAAACATCGCCTTGCACTCGCCAAGGCCGGCCAATCTGCGCTGGCCATTGTTTCTAGTCACCTGTCCAGCGCAAAACGCTTTCAAATTACCAGCGCTAATAGTTTCATTTGCATGAGAATACGGCGGCAATTGTTTTTCCGTCATTACCCGCAATCGCTGCCGCTTGTTTTTGTCGAGTCGAGGCAACGTCTTTATGTTCTCCTAGACTTAAACTTGACCAAAACTAGTTATTGTTTTGCGTGTGCGGGTCCGAATGGAAGCCGACAGTTTCTATACCGTACCCGGGGAATGCGGCTGGAGATTTCAGAGACCAAATACGTTGACGATTTAGTATTATAACGATCGTGGCCCTTTCCTATATGAAGTACAGTAAACCCCCCTATAACGCTGAGAAAGGTACCGCGTTTATCGGATAGGTTTGTAGGGAAGTTAATGTTTTTAAATTGTGATTTAAATTAAAACATTAACGCCGTATAAAATTCCCTAAGATAAAGGAGTACCGTAGAACGGGGCTACTTGAATTTTGATTACTTTGTTAATTGAACCCAGTACAAAAAAATATTTAGATCTGTATTTTGTCTACAATAATGAACGTATCGACATGATTCATTGTTTCCCTGACAGGTGACACTTATTGTCACGATAAGTTCATTATTGTAGACCAAATACAGATTTTTTTTGTACTGGGCTCAAGTAACACATCAAAGTTCAAGTAGCCCTGTTCTACGATACCTATGTCAACGTTGTAGGCGGTTTACTGTAATTTATTTAGAATGACATCGTCAATTTATTTATTGTGCTACTGGGGGTATTCTTTCAGTCAGTGAAAAGATTAGTTTAATATTTTTTTATGTGATACAACAAAAATACTCTTTTGTTTTATGTTTGAGAAGTAATTGTGTCCGATGTAACTAAACACTAATATAATAATATTGAACATAATTTGTTTGTGTTTGTCGTCAAATTGTTTTGTTTTAAACGTGTCTAATGATATTATTTTATTTTGTTACAGGTAAGGATTGTTCAAATAACACCGGTTTTATTATCCCATCGGATCAACAATATTGGTTATATCACCAATCAACCAAGAAAAGTCTGGCTCATCTTCCACTCGTCTTAATAAGGTTAAACGTATTTATCTTTTACTTATTCAATCTTTGCGAAAATTTTATCTGTTTACTAGCGTTTGTTCAATTTCTGATCAACATGAGATTGGAAAATAACGTTTTACTTCTGAAAATTCAAAGACACGCGATACATGTATGAAAAGTTAGGAAAAATGTACTTAATGATGACAGCTTGAAGGCGAGTGGTATTACGGGGATGATTTTTCGTTATTATAAAAAATATAATCTATCACATTTCTATAGGAATGTGTATTATTATTATTTTTATTTTAAAAACCCACGTGTACTTTTTATTTATAACTACTTATGTTACCAATTCCAGACTCGCTATGTGCTATGATGGAACAAATTTAAAGATTTATTTTACTTGACCATACACTCACATTTCCATAACTGCCATAAGATAGTATGTATGTAAATGAAAAACAATTCTTTTTCACCACTTGAGTTATATATATATTTTTTTAACGACTAGTTTCAGAAGCTACAGATGCTTCCATCGTCAGGTCTAAATAAAAATCAAATTTGTATTTAGAACCGAAGATAGTAACTGTAACTTCTGAAACTAGTCGTTAAAATGAAAATAAATATACCTTCCTTGCTCCTACCCACCTTAAAACATAATTACCCCCACCCCTACCCTTATCGAAACCTTATGATTTGTTCAGTTTCTTTTATATATCATGTATGTATGTTAAGTCATAAAATAAACCCTAAAGAGGGCAACAGGTTATTGCCGAAACTAGTGAGTTTATAATAAAAATGTGAGTGCATCAAAAACAAAGTTTCTTTTTCTCTCAAAATAATCTATTACAATGATCCACAAAGTGAATGCTTTCAATATTCAAAATAAAATAAATATAACTCTAAAATAAATCAAATAAATATAAATATAAGTGGTAAAAAATAAATCATTTACAATCATGCCTTACCACAAAGTGAATGCAGAAGCAATAAATAAAAATAGTATGTAGTTTTTTTTTTAAATCAATGCATTTGTTTTTCCTTTGTGCCGATGAAGTTGTTAACCTTTTCCTTCTGTTCGTACACTCTTCTAGTACAGTATGTATATAATGATTAAATAAAACACTTGTTTTTTACCACTTGAGTTTTATTATAGACTACATGTTTCAGAAGTTTAACTTCCATCATTCAGGTCTGTATAATAACTAAAAAATAAATAATAAAATTGTTCTATAAATAAGGTTTTTAGTTATTATACAGACCTGAATGATGGAAGTTTAACTTCTGAAACATGTAGTCTATAATAAAACTCAAGTGGTAAAAAACAAGTGTTTTATTTAATCATTGTAACATGTCTTACCACAAAGTTAATTCCGAAACAATAAATAAAATATCAGTATGTATATCACATTATTCGCGCCAACCTCCAGGGCACCATAAATCATAGTTAAAAACCTATTTACGCTAACACCAACCCACACATTCCGCAGAGTGGAACGTTAGTGTCAGGCTGTAGGTGTCCACAGTGTCCAGTGTCCGGTGGAATTCCTTCACACGGCCAGTCGCACAATCGGCACGCTTCTACGTGACCATTGTGCCTCGGAAGCGACTCACCCTCGCTTCTTTATGGTCTTGTATGGCAGCGGAGGGCCGTTCGTATTGTTGGCGTCTTTTCATCGGACGCAGTCGTCCGAAGATGGGTTTTTGGACTCGTTAAGAAAACGTGCCAGCCGGCCAAGTGTGAAGAATCGCCACAGTGACTTTTGTATGAGGTTGAGTCGTGAGGGCACATGGTGAATTGTGAACATATCTTAAAAAAAACTGGCAGTACACAACGGAGTCCTGGTTCCAACTCTAATGTATGAAAGTGAAACATGGAGTTGGCATGTTGAAGAATGGAAAGAATGAAAGTAGACTGAATGCAGTCGAAATGCGATCTCTCAGTAGAATGTGCGACAAAACGATGTATGATAGATGTTCGAATAGTGAAATAAGAAAGGAATGCAAAGCTGAGATAAGCATTATCAATAAAACTAAGAAAGGTGTGTTGAGATGGTTTGGACATGTAGAACGAATGAGTGAAAAAAGAACGGTAAAAAAAATTTATGAGGCGCATGTAATTGGAAAAAGGAGCAGAGGAAGACCGAGAAAAACATGGCACGATCAGGTGTGCCAAATACTTGAAAGTGGTCAGGTTAGGAGTCGTAATAATCGGCGGGTATGTATGAGGAGATGCATGAACGTGGAAGAGGCGAAGAATGTTTGCAAAGACAGAGTGGTGTGGCGTTCTATTCTCTCTGCCCACCCCTTCGGGGAAGCGGCGTGATGGTTAGTTAGTTAGTTAGTTATCTAGGATCTACTACCTTCAATGATATAGTATCTAGACCTAGACCATATTCATAGTTTTGAATCCACCGTCTAGTCGCGATTACTTCGCGATGTATGCTGATTTTTTAAAAATGTTTTAGCATGTTAGTATTTTTTCTCCCACTTTAAGTCCTAATCTTCTTCATCATGACCGGAGGCCCGAGGGGCCCGGGATGCCTATGGCGCCTTGAGGGCCATAGTTACCCGAGCCAATAATAACACATCATGAGAATGATCCGCTGGTAAATCATCCGACGTCAGCGGCATATCGCTCTTAATTAAACGTTAGCCTAGGCTCTCCGAATAACAATGCCCGCCGAATGAAATAGTGACTTCCAATTCATTTCGATACCGCACGCAGTCGATTCACCGGAACGGGCGGACGCCACGGTCAGTGCTTCCGCAGTGAAGAGATATCCAGCTGCCTTCGGCTGCAGCATTCGTAATATCTTCCAAATATAAAGGCTAGCCAACTGGCCGTGACGCGATGGGCGTACTCGACCGCCCGTTTCGAATTTCGCAAGGCATATCGGCTGCTTAGAGTACAAAACCGTTCACCATGCATCAAAAATTAGACGGTTAATTTATGTCTTGTACCTACATATATTCTAGTTATAGATTAAGGAGGCACAACACAATTTCTCTCCCAGTATATAACAATAATGTGGCACACTTTAACTCCATTTCTAGGATGCTAAGGTTGTATAATAATTTACAAAATACTGATAACGTCATCATCGACATTTTTAATGATGGGACGGAGAAATACAAGAGGTCTATTACCAGTCAATCAACTTGAAATTGATTTCACCTTATGTAGCATAGTTTAATTTCACTTTTAATTTTTACTTCTAATCTATATTTTCATTTTTTTTTAATTTTATTACTTTTAATTGTTATTACCCTTTTTTACACCAAATTTCTATTCTTTATATATATATGTATTCAACCTGCACCTCCATTGTTTCTGTAAGCTTATTGTGTTCTCATCTAATTTATGAAAAACATTCAAACAATTTGTATTGCACTGTATTTTATTTATTGTAAAATGTTTTTCATTGTTTGTAAACCACAAATAAATAAAATATAAAAATATATGCCGTGCATGTTTCTTGGAAAATTACTTACTCAGTATTTTTAATTCTAATATGTTCTTGTTTATTTGTCGTACTTAACTTATGTGCCAATAATAAAATAAAGAGAATTTGGTATTTTCCAAACTTTTGGGTAATTACATATCTTACTTATACTTATTATTTATTTAATGAATTCCCTGGGCTGGCTCCTAAAGCGCGGAAGTGTACACCTTGCCTTCATGTAAGTAACGATCAAGATAACACTGCAGTAATACGATGCAGTGGCCTATGCACCATTGGGTGTGGATAAGGTTGAGAAGAAGAATACTTGGGCTGGGATTACATTCCAAGTTGTTAAGATATTTACATCCATTGATTTGACTGTCACTTTGTGGTAATATCTATCCATTTTTAGTTTAAATATGTGGTAAATACTACATACTCGTATTTCTTTAAATGTATTGTGTCACGTGTTTCGATGCATTCCGATGCGGAATACATTGAAACACGTGTCACAATAGATTTTTAGGAATCAAGTTGTGAAGTTTAAATTTAAAATTGTTTAGATAACTTTTAAATATTCGGTTAAGAAACTTTGTTTCGGCAACCTTAATTTCTGAGAATATTGAATATTTAACTGGTATAAAGTAGGAGGATATATAAAATATATATCCAGAAGTAATGTGAAAGTTATTCACACTACGTAGTAAAAGCGTTAATTATGTAATCCTAGCCATAAATGGGGTACACATTATTTTGCATTATTTGAACATTTTGACACAAAAATTTGATCTAGCTGTTTTTCCCTATAAGCAGTAAGTGAGATACTTTGCAACCTAAATGAATTAAGGTCGTATAAGGTCATTTTTAGAAAACTTTATAGGCTCTGTTTTGTAATCTCCGTATCGCAAATCAGTATCGTGAAAATATCGAAAACGCGGTACTTTTTTCTATAGAAATGATGCAATATTTTCCATTATCGACTGATTTATTATCTGTCTGTCTACGAGGATGGATACCTTTATGTTTGCCAAAGTCATTTTACCTTTGAGCCTCGCTTCATCATTATCTGTTCACAAATACTGTTACTTGCAATACTGCCTGGCAATCGTTAACTCAAACGTTTTGTTATGGTAGACAGTTATGATATAGTACAAACTAGATCCCTACAAGGGACGAATTTGTTCAAGTACATGTTTGTTTGTCCACCTCCGTAGTGTAATAATGGTCAGCAAGCTCGACTACCGTTCTGGAGGTCCCGGGTTCGATTCCCAGGGGGGGGTCAAATAAATATAAGTGATTTTTTCACTCTAATATTTATTCAATATTACCCTATTGCTAGTACCTGAAGCGGAAGGCTGATCACCTTTCCTTATATGTTAACGATTAAGATAACATTGCGTTTATATGATGCAGTGCCGTATACATAAACTGACCATTTATTTTTGTTCTCAAAACGGGACATTACCATTTTTACGTAATAGTATATATATTCAAGAAAACACGTATTTTTTCATAGTTTTTATTTATTCATAAATTTAAAGGAATGTTGATAAAGAAGATAAGGGGAATAAATAATATAAATATGAAAAAATTATGTTGTTTTATATTTTTCTGATGAACATATTTTCTCAAGTATAAGTTGGTTTGCTTTTTTTTTATTTGTTGAGCAAAGTTATATGAAACGGCTAAACTACAAACTACCGTCGATGTATGATGTGTATTGCCTTTTTTTGAAATGGGACATTTCGACGTCCCGAAACATTACTTGGGGACAACGGGACAGGCTACCTAATAACGGGACGGTCCCGTTTAAAACGGGACGTATGGTCACTTTACGTATACACCATTGGGGTGCGGACGTCGACTATCACTTGAGAGTAATTGTCCTTGTCTTGGGCAGCTCTAAACAGCGCCTCGGCGGACGTGATACTTTTTACTAGTGTTTCTAAATTGAAACGTATTTTTATCCGGCTTTATCGGGTAACACATAATCTATCAGCAAACACATAAGTCGTTTCTTATTCATTGTTAACTCTTACCGCTCTGTAGGCAAAACATTCTGGCCCGTATGAATCTAGTAGGCAGCTCCGTGGGCCACAATGTCTGGCCCGGCGCAGGTATAACTTTAATCACTGATTTCTCTATCACCCAAGTATCTACCAAAAATATTTCTGATAAATACAGTTAAGCTAAATTAATATGGTCGTACGAATTGCCAGACAGAGTGTCCCAAAATTAGGGTACCATTTATTTTAATGGCAGAAAAACGTCGCATTTTTTTGATCAGAGTAGCTGATCTGTAATGAGAAAAAATGGTCAGAGTGGAAAGGGTTAAACTAACTAAGTACATCGCCTCTTTTCCGCAGGGGTAGGCGGAGAGTAACACACCTTACTCAATAATGCTTATCTCGTTGTGATGTAACTTTAAAAATTTAAGATGTACATATTATCGTTTTCAGCGATTTATTAAATTAGATTAGCCAGAACTTGCTTGAATGTTTTTCGCAGTTACTAGGTATATGGTTATTTATTAACCTTTAATATCGTCACTTACGGGGCACTGTCTTTTTTTTAGATTGATATTCTTTTGAACGACAGTTTTACCAATCAGTATGCGAAGCGCTTTTGGAAATCCTGATCGAAATTCACGCCGAATGATCCCTAACGACAGAAATCCTCATTCATTCGACACTTTCTTGCAGTCTAATTGAAAACCTCTCGAATTGGCCGTCGTAGTATGAATATTTCATGAGATGAAAGTGAATTTCGTATTCTATTCCAAATAAATCCATGCTGCTATCGGCGAAACAACTTGTTTACTGAATTGTATAAGACACACACACACACACACACACACACACACACACACACACACACACACACACACACACACACACACACACACACACACACACACACACACACACACACACACACACACACACACACACACACACACACACACACACACACACACACACACACACACATATATATATATATATATATATATATATATATATATATATATATATATATATATATATATATATATGTGTGTGTGTGTCTTTATCTTGTTTGCTTTGAATAATAAAATAAATTTTGTTTTACAGCCCGGTAGGAAATCTCATTTCTAAAATCTGCCCCGGCTACTGAAAATGTTGGTCACACATGGTCTAAATGTTACTACTAATTAGCTTCAGTGCTTACTGGACAGCGTTATTTTTCTTCTCAACACGGTGCATGGGGTATGTATCGTATAAAAGCTGTTTTATCTTGATCGTTAAATACACGAAGGAAAGCTATCAGCCCAGCGCTTCAGGTACAAGTCCAGAGTAATATCAAATAAATATTTAAGCGAAAAAAATCCATATTTTATTTCGATACCCGCAGGGAATCGAAACCGGGACTTCTAACGCGGTTGCTAAACAGACCGACCACTGCACTACGGAGGCGAGCAAATACTATGTGTATATACTGTTTACAAATTTTATATTTTTTTTTGTTTTTTTACTTTGATATTTAATGATATATTTCAGTATTTTTTATGTTAGTTTCTGTCATTTTTTAATGAAATATTTTACGAACATGACTAGCGCTGAATTAAAAACGAATGTCGTTATTTTGTATACAACATTTTGAGTGTGTCCAAATACTTGTTCACAAAATCTGGATTATCTCCAATTACAGGAGTTATTTTCATATTATTTTTTGACATCTCAACAAAGATGAAGAATTATTTATTATTATTTTATCGTTATTTTGTGTTACTTTCTAATATTTTGTCGGGTTCCGAATTTGATTAAACGTACATATATTAAGTAATCGCTTAGTGAAAATGAGAACGCTTTAAAAAAACACACTGATTGCATTTAATGCATTTAAAAGTAATATAAGTTATGCGGCGTTACG